>NC_056747.1:175049149-175101649 GCF_019279795.1 Protopterus annectens | reverse complement strand
TGGGCACTGGTCTGGCAACTTGACACCGTAAAACTCTACTGCCACTCATTCTCCGAACCAGTGTTCTGCTATGGTGACCCCTAACAGGAGCAGCCGAAAGAGGAATCAAAAGCTATGCAGCATTACATTGCATATATGATCACTGATTGTGCTGTACTAGCCTGCCCTTGTTGTGATGTAGTGCTGTCTCAGCTGTGGAGCAGCCCAGCAGTAGTTATCCCATTATCACTACACCTCACCTTAATTACATGGTCCTTTGTTCAGAGTGCTGATACTATACAATGTCTAATACATGTCTGAATAGTTAAGTGGCTAGATTAGTGCTGTCTATGAATCCCACCCCTAGTGTTAAGATTATTTTTCAAACTGGACAACCTGCATGTCCTTATTAGCAGACATTTCTTTTCTTCCTATATCTGACCTCAGTTGTATAATGTTTGTCCCAAGCAATATTGAAACCTACTATAATCCTTTGATTCGTAGGCACCTACAGAATGCTTGTTCCATGTGTACTACAAACACCTCTGATAAAAAGGGAAAAAATACTTGTTCACAGCAGCTATGAACCTTTCTCTCACGTCATTTAAATAGTTGCAGATTTTTAAATCTCATCCTCCTTTCGTACGCAGCTAATGAGACAAGTTCTGCTATATCGGAAAAAAAAAATTCCTAACCCCTGAATCTAGACTTACCCTGGGCCAGGCACTCCTCCTCCCCTCCCTCTTATACACCTCCCCATTTCTTACCAATATCCAGGCCTCCACTCTAAACAAACTCCAACAGACTTACCATAAAATAGCCAGATCCATTACTAACTCCCCATGCAACTCACACCACTGCATTTCTTTAAACTCTCTTCAATGGCTTGAACTTCCCCAATTTCTGCTGTCTTATCAATTTCATATGCTACATTCTATTCTTTACAAACCCTCCTTCTGTCCATCTCTATCTTCCTAAGTCTTCTTCTACATCCCATCCCGGACCCTCCGTACTTCTAACCAACAATTACTTGATATCTACCACCCAAAAAGGTTAGTAGGCAAACTACTCTAGAAACACTCCTTGCCCATGCTTGGAACAAACTTCCCCTTGACTTGCGTTCAGTCTCCCACACCTCACACTTAAAAATGAACTAAAAGCTTATTTTCTCAATTCCAGAACCTGCCCTTGCCATGACCCTACCTAGTCTTCCTTCCCTTTATGTACCCTCAAAAGGACCATACTTAGTACCTCATTACACCTCTCTTTCCAGTGTGTCTACTATGCATTTGCACAATTTTCTACAAACAAAAAATGGTAATTGTTAACCTATTGAACTATATCAATGTAAAATTGTTAGCTTCTTTTTAATGCAACTTTAACTTTATGCATGTAACCCAACATATGTGAATCATTTTGCTATAACTGCTATTATATCAATATTGTTTAAAATTGTACTTGTTTTAAAATGTATTACTGGAGCTTTTCTCCTCGGGTCTCCACTGAAAATGGGCCACAAACCCAGTTGGACAAACCCGGTTAACAAATGTCAATAAATAAATAATAGATAATGGCTTCTTAGATTAAGTTAATTCCTTTGAAGTCCCATATCTTTGACCTGTCATTTATTCTAGGGTACTAATGCTGAGCTCCTTTCATCTACAGTGGCAGTATTCTGAGTAATGAGGCTCATCTCAGATATAACTATTGCTAATTGAAAGAATACTCTTTTGATATTTCTTCCAGTACAGACAATCACCCCTTTTCAGTCACTCACTCTGTACAGGTCTGGTCATAGACTAGTCTAGTGCACAGCATTTCAGAACTTGTCTCATTAGCTGCTTGCATGCCAAAAGCATATATTTATTTTTTAATAGTAACACTACTCCCCATGCATTCCCAAATGGGAAGGTTTTTATTAAGGTAAGGCATAGTATCAGGGTTATTATCCATAACTGATGTGGGCAAAATGGGAAAAGGTGGTTGTGGATGGATGAAGATATATGGAGAAAAACACAAGGTGTGTTCTACCTGGTAACACAAGAATAATTCTGCCTTCAAAAACACAAGCAACTTGAATTATAAAAAATTCAAGCACTGTGTTCTGAACATTGCTTTTCTTCAACTTTCCTGAAGAATGAGGAATAAGCAAATTCTCAGCTTTATGTGCAAAATCCAAGTATTTGCATTTTCTATGACAACTGCTGACTGCAGAGGTGAATATATTAAGCTGAATGGTGTGTAGGTTTGCAGAAACCTGTCATGAAGTCAAAGAAATATACAACAAGCATCGGTCTCAGTTTCTTGGTAGTAAGTCATTCTTTGATGTGACCTCTCAATCATTGTATGTCACATCCCTTCCCTCAACTATTGAATTTGCACCTGTTTTCCTCCCTGGCAGACAACAAGTAACCTGAATGAGAGGTACACCTTTGGCAAACACCATCAGACGTTCATCCTAAGGGGCTGACACAGCTGTTTCACAGTTTGATGACTGAAAGGCATTCAAAATCAGGCTGCTTGGACTGAGTGGTCCCTTGTGTACGCATCCAAGAGCAAGATAGTAGCAGTCTGGACTGAAGACTTTTTCCTTAACAAGCCTCCATGGGCTCAGCAGGATTCAGGCACTCAAACTGAAGAGGGTCTCCCAGGGCCTCCTGCACTGAGGCTTTCAGGTCAAACCTTCGGTATCAAGTAGTTGTTTATTAACTTTGGACCTTTGGAGAGGACATCACTGTACTCCAATGTTCTGCAATCTGACACACAGTCCATTATTACATTTTTGACCCCACCCACTAAATCGGTGATCCTGCTGATGGTGGAGCTGAGATAAGGATAGGGTGTTGCTCGTTCTCACTGTCTTGGGTAAGGGAACTCCGGAAAGTTTCTGATAGAACTCCACTCTTGATGGTTTCTTTTTTGGAGTCCCACTGGCTCATGAAGACTACAATGGACTGGCCTGCAGGCTACCTCCCTTCCCTATTGAATGTTTGAATGAGTATATGAAGACAAATAAAGAAAAGGAGCCATGGTTCATCCCTTTTATACAGCCTGTGATCACGAATGTCATTTATGGAGTATGGAAGTACCCAGATTCTGCTTGCAGGGACCTCATGTTCCTGGATGAATAGCAGGAGATCCTAATGATTTATTCTAGTATAGGTCACAGAGACCTCAGCACCGTTTTTGACTAATAAAGATCATAAAGCTTTAAACAGGGTAGATATATGGGTGCTCTTCTTGATCCTGCTAGGGCTTAGATCCCTCAACTTTCTCTGATTCTCTCTCTCTCACACCTATCCGGAATACAATAATTCCTAGTGGATTTCATAGTTGAAAAAGTCGCAGCCCTTCCTGAGCCTTGGCTCACGGACGAGTTAATTAAAACCCTGTCTATGGCTTCCCCAATGGACTAGCATGTCACTTGCTGCAGCTTTGTCTTCTAACACTACAGAAAGAGCAGCAAGCTCAGGATGGTATGCCTCTAGGTTTTAACACAGATTTATGTGGCATATCTATGGAATCAACAGGGGAGCTAAGTTATACGTCATTGAGGCAAAAACTTTAATTGCTCTCTCTTCTAATCTAAACAAATTAGTGAGGGAACCACAGTTGTTGCAAAGACATTTGAACCCACAAAAATACAATCATTGGTGTAAGTAGCATGAATCTAACTCACCTTGTTGTATTTATTATCAGTATGGAACAGGAGGATCTACCCATGATACCTTATTCATTGGCACAAACCATGATGTCTTTTGCCTTATTGTAACAGCACAGTGAAGCATCTGGCAATGAAACTCATTTTTGAAGAAAGCTGGACTACTTTCCACATGTCACAGCTTCCACTGGCAGTACATGAACAAAAATTCAGTTTGGGGGAATTTCACATTTTTAACTACAGTGGTTTGGAAATCAACAGGGAATATTTCAAGCTGTTCATGAAAAGCTTCAAGTTTATTCCTAGAAAGAAAGGTGATCTAACACAAGTAATATTTGATATAAAATGTTTGTCAGAAACTTAAACTTGGAGAATTTATTTTGGGGGGGGAGACCCCTGAATGTTACTACCACTGTGCCTAAAAATTGAGTACATTTAATCCCCCCTGTACATCCACAATTGCAGAATTTTGAATCAGTTCTAGAAAGGGAGATCAGAAAATGTTATCGAGACAACAAGATCAGGTTTAATTTAACTTTTGCTGAGAATAAGTTACTCAATGATTTAAGAGCAAATCAATCCATAAGAGTCATGGAACCTGACAAGGGAGGGGGATTGTATTTATGGACAAGATACTCTATGAGGCTAAAATGTCATCAGTCTTACAGGATGTTTCCAGATCAATCCATAAGGGTCATGGAACCTGACAAGGGAGGGGGTATTGTATTTATGGACAACTTACTCTATGAGGCTAAAATGTTGTCAGTCTTACAGGATGATTTCAGATCAATCTGTAAGAGTCATGGAACCTGACAAGGGAGGGGGTATTGTATTTATGGACAACTTACTCTATGAGGCTAAAATGTTGTCAGTCTTACAGGATGATTCCAGATCAATCCATAAGGGTCATGGAACCTGACAAGGGAGGGGCTATTGTATTTATGGACAAGATAGTCTAGGAGGCTAAAATGTTGTCAGCCTTACAGGATGATTCCAGATCAATCCATACGGGTCATGAAACCTGACAAGGGAGGGAAATATTTTATTTATGGACAAGATACTCTAGGATGCTAAAATGTTGTTAGTATTACGGGATGTTTCCAGATCAATCCATAAGAGTCATGGAACCTGACAAGGGAGGGTGGTATTGTATTTATGGACAACTTACTCTATGAGGCTAAAATGTTGTCAGTCTTACAGGATGATTCCAGATCAATCCATAAGAGTCATGGAACATGACAAGGGAGGGGCTATTGTATTTATGGACAAGATAGTCTAGGAAGCTAAAATGTTGTCAATCTTACAGGATGATTCCAGATATAGTAGAGTTTCAATTAACAAAATCAATATTGCCTACAAGAAAATAGATTTTGCATTAAAAGATTTATTTGATCAAGGGGCAATTGATTATGAGACCTATACTTATCTGGAAAACAAGAAGTCCATGGTCTCTTTTGTCTTTGGGATACCTAAGGTCCATGAAAACTTGAAGAACTCCTCCCCAGACTGATAGTTGCTGCTGAAGGTTCCAAAATAGAACTCCTAGCCAAATATATTGATTGGAAGTTAAAAACTGTTTTGGAAGGGGAAATGAACATCTTGAAGGATTCTTGGGATTTTCTCTCTAATGTTAAACCTGAATATTTTTCTGAACAGTGGATTTTTGTCACCATAGATGTAATGGATTTGTTTTCTGTCATCCCACACGACACAGGTCTACAATGGTTAGAAGAAGCACTGAGAAAGAAAATTGGATTTTCCAACAACGACATTTATGTTTGCTTGGAACTGGCAGATTTGGTTCTCGGAAACAACTTCCTTTTCTTTGAAGGAGACGTCTTCTGGCAGGATAGGGGGTTGCTATGGGGGGCCAGTTTGATTACCTGGTTGTTTCCATACATAAATGGCAAGGGGGGTTTATGTCTACCATTTTCAGGAAAGAGACTTTCTCTAACTCTTATATTTGTTTAAGTGCTCATCCTTATTTTCAGAAAAGGGGTATTATAAAGGGACAATTTGTCCATGCAAGCAGAATGACCTCCTTAGATGATGATTTTGATAAGGAATATGTTACTTTGGAAAAAAGGTTTATTGAAAGAGGTTATCTGAGGGAAATGTTACACCAAGTTAGAGCTGTGAGCTGTAAGCTGTTAGAAGATGGTAGTATTTCTTTAACTGTGAGTATTTTTCTTTTCTTTTAATGAGTACTAATTAAGCTTTTAATTAGGGTGTGTATATACTTGACCTGTGCGAGATGATACTTTTGTCTGAAGAAGTTTGTTAACTGTATCAAACGAAAAGCGCTTAACATTAAATTTATTTATTCACTCAGTGTGTTCGGGAAGCCGTTTTTGTCTACATCAGTCCTTTGGTTTTATAAGTTAGAGATGAATTCAAGAATGGAATAGAAAGTTGGATAAGTACCCCTCCCCCATCTTAGGTAAGGATATTATAACGTCAGGAAATAAAACTTGTGTCGATAACAATGACTGGGATTTTCATGTGGAATTTGTCACTAATTTTAGTGGTAATGCCTATTTGATCAAAAACATTATAGAAAGGAAATGGAAAGAATTCTCAGAATACACAGACCTGGAGAATATTAAGGACAAACATTTAAAGGTTATATTCAGAAAAGGCCAAAATATTAAAAACCTGTCGGAACATATGGCCACTTCAAGAGTTAGAAATCAGAAAAAAGTTGGTACCTACAAATGTGGGGCATGTTTGCAGCGCATTAACATTAGGCATTGTGATAAAATATTTGTGAGGGCTAGACAGAAGCAGATTGTGGGTAAGGTGTACTCCAACTGTAATTCTAAGGGTTTAGTTTATAGTGTTCAATGTGACCATTGTGACGCTTTCTATGTGGGGAAGACTGAACGTCAGTTAAAACGAAGGATTTATGAACGTCTAAATGATGTTAAAAATAAAAATGAATGGAATGCCCTTTATAAGCATACATTAGTTTGTAAAGAAGCCAACTTTTCATTTTTTTGTTATTGAGGGGTGCCTTGCGAAATTAAATTGGAATACAGAGAAGCCTACTGACAGATAGTGCTAGAGGCTAACAAGAACCCTAGACTGAATGGCATCTCATTGACACCAAATTTAAAGTTAAGGGCTGCTAAACTGTGAATGTATGTTTTTTATCTTAGCATGTTATTTACCTGACTGGGGATGTTCTTGTAGTATTATTTGTGGTCAGTAGATGGTGATAAGACATCAGTATTTTACAGTTTATATATATATTTTTATATACACATATAAGTATTTTATTTATTCCTTTAGTGATGGAATGTTAGGATTTTTACAATTATTTTTAAATGGATGGACTTTTTAGGAAACTAGTATAAATGAATTTGTATTACTTCTGTAAACTAATTTAATCTGTGTTATGGCATGAGTTTTTTTTTGGAGTCTTGGGGAATTTCGGCTTTGTCCCAGTGATAAATCACCACTCAACAGCCTGGTAAATACAAGCACAGCCCCCTGCAGACACAGGGTTTAAATACCAGACAGGATGGAAGAATCTAGAAGCTCAAATTACTACCCAGTCCTGCTAGACCCTGCTCTTTCAACCAATCACTTGTGCTAGAGATGGTCAGGAAACCCTGTTGCTCTCAATAACAGAGAAGAGAAGACACTATCAGCAGAAGATGGCTGCCAAAAATACAGTAAACTTAACAAGCAAAACAACCACGCCTGGATAACAGCAGGCCTGTATCCAGACTATGCTACCTGACTAGAACACAGAAATATCACAAAAAATGCACAGAAAAGCACAAATAGACCACTCACAAACAGAAAATACAACTCTCAGTATGAAAAAGCAGTTTACAGTTAAGTAATTCAGTAAAAATGCAAGTACAGTAATGAAACACTAACAATGAAAAATACAGTTAAAACATTATAAAAAATGTTTAATTGCTTGATTGGTTCTTGAGTGACTATATAATGGGGGTGGAGTGTGTTTTTCATTGTATCTGATGAAGTCTTGACATTTACAGATGAAAACACATTATATTTAGTTACTAGAGCATTAATATTGTGTTTCGGCAATAAAGGAGTGTTTTTACTACCAGGTCCCTTCTGTTTGTGTCTGGATTCCTTTTGGTTTGTGGTCTTTGTTCCTGGACACATTCTCCATTTTCTTTGTGTATCTGACATCCTGTGGACTAGGTGGGGCCCCGGTCTCAACATTTATCAGTGGCTCTCTGGACCTCAGAGAAATCGACAGTATTTTAAAATGTCTACAATGTAGTGGTTCACTCCTCTGCAGTCCCCAAAAACCATATATGCTCCGGCACATGCTATAGCATAATGTTGAGGAACTTGTGTATGATATGTAAGGCTGATGCCTGGGAAATTCCTAGCATGTCCCCTGCATGTCATTGGAAATCTCTGTAGCTACAACAATTATAACTACACACACTAGTCTCCACTAGGATGAGCTTTCCGTATATCCCAGTTGATTCCTCATATGAGTGATACAATTCAACAATGTCCTGTATGACACATCTATCTACAGAGGAGCAGTCCACAATCTCCAGGTCAGACAAGTGGTCTTACGTTCAGCACTGACTGTGCCCTCTGCACTGGCATGGAGTGCAATATTGTGACATGTCATGGTCACTGGCTCTTGTCTTTACTTTGGGGAAAAAATTGCATTTCCATGAAAGTATTTATTTATTAAGATGAAGTTCCATAACTTACTATTGTTTTACAGCTATAAAACTGTTATTAGCTTACTTTAAAATTTTTGCACTTTCCCACCATAATTACCACCGAACCCGATGATTGCAGATAAGTATGGAGGGCTTACAGTTATTAATGGAAATTCAGGATGGTTTATAGACTTTTTATGCAAATTATTATCAGCCATATTAGGTATCAGATTTGCAAAAAAAGATTTAAAATGGGTGGGTGAATAGAAAGAACTTGGGATTATGAGAGGGGCATGTGCAGGATTTAACACTAGAACAGGGATGGTTCTACACAGGCTTACGATACCAACATCCCCCAGGTTGTGATGAATGAATAAGCTAAGAAAAAAGCCATGAGAGTGAGAGAGAGACATACATACACACAAATGTACTCATAAGATGAATGCATTCCAATGTAGCACCAATGGAGAAAGCCCTTGAAGTATGCTTTAGCTTTGTCTCAGACCCCCATTCTGCATCTCCTGTGCCCCATACCAAGAATGTTCTTCTCAGTGCTGGCCTCTTGACACAAGTCTGCACCATTGGTAGCATTGGTTGCTGGAGGATCAGCAAGGGAGGAGAGGCTTGAGCCATCATAGGGATGCAGTAAGAAACATTGCTGTACTGCATGCTGTTGAAGACTAGGGAGATGTACATTGGGGCTAACACTTATAGACAAAGAGCACTTGCTTTGCACTGCATGCACAGAAGTATCTACATAAATATGCTGATAGTGCATACATGCAGAGATGCACATAAGTACGATAGTGTAACTGCATGTCTGGAAACATGGAGATGGAGACAAGTGAGTGAATGTAACTGCATGTAGCGCACACACAAGCAAGCTAGTGTTACTGCATTTACAAATGCATGCACACAACAAAACTGTGCCGGCGTCACTGCATCCAAGGCAGCATGCATGCATATGTGCTGGTGGCACTGCATCCAAAGAAGCATACATGCAAACATGCTGGTGTCACTGCATATATGAAGTAAACACACGTGTGCTGGTGCCCAAAAATGCATAGAAGCATGCATATAAGCATGATGTGTCACTGATGTAGTTAAGCATTCTGATGTCATTGCATGCATGGAAGCATGCACACCTGTATGATGATTTAACTGTGTGCATGCAAGCATGCTTACAAGTGTGCTGGTGTCACTGCATGTATGGAAGCATGCACACCTGTATGATGATTTAACTGTGTGCATGGAAGCATGCATACAAGTGTGCTGTTGTTGCTGCATACATTAAATATGCACATAAGAATGCTAATGTCACTGCATAAATGGAAGTGAGAACACAATAGTACTTCTGTCACTAGATGCACAGATATATGGATACAAGTGTATGTATGGAAGCGCACACATAAGCATTCTGTTATCACTGGATACATGGAAACAAGCACAAAAGTGTGCTGGAATCACTGTATATGTGGAGCATGCACACAAGCATGCTGATGTCACTGCATGCATGGAAGGCATACATAGAAACAAGCATTCAAGCATGCTAGTGTGATTACGTGCACAGAATCTGCAAATAGGTGTGCTGGTGCACATTGACTTCTTTCTGGGGTAAGCAGTGCCAAGAATTAGAAATAACTTTCTTGATAAAGTATAATATAATACAAAAAGCAAGATTCCCCACTTGGATTATGGGCAATGTGGACTCTTAGAAGAAAGAGAGGGCTGAATAAAGTTAAACCCAACCAAACTTGAGTACAATGTTGTGGGAGCAACATAAATATGAAGTGCAAGTACAGGCTTAAAGTAAGTGGTGAAAAATAAAAAAAAATAATGTCACTGTATATGAATCTAAAGCAATCACCCTGAAATGCATCTGTCTGCTGCCATAGTGAGCTCATAACATACGCTGTTTCCCCACAGACTGAGCGGACAGTCTTATAAAACTGAACATCTTATGGAAGAGTTTATTGTTAAACAACCATTGTAAATTGGGTTGAACTGACTAACTCTAGATGCTGCAGGATATTACCATCAAGATTTCCCTCTCCAACCAGAAAACTCCAGCAAGGTGAACTAGTACATGTTTACTAAAGAAAGCAGTCACTTAAAACACAGTGGCATACTGATTAATAGTCTGAGTACAAACCAGTCTTCATCAGATGGAGATAACCGCCAATGGCTCTCAGCTTGTTATGACATTATTCAGACTGGTTCTGCGGAAAACCCTTCACTTTCTGCATTGTTACTGTTGCTTGAACACAATTTGCCCATTTTATCCGGCATTCCTTTTCCTTGGGAACATCACTGCTGTCCAGCTGGTTACTTCTCTCAGTCCAATGGAAAATTATACGCCTCCACAAATGCAGCACATTTATTCTCCACAAAATGGAGTCTTAAATGAATCTTTGTTATCGAAGTCTCTTGTTACTTAACCAGACATGGTTATTGATTTGTTGAGGATTATACTTCATAGACTTTCAAATGCATTTGCCAATCAGGCAGTAGACTCTGCTTTCCTATTGTCAGTGAAGAAATCTTTAACTAAACTTTCTGACTGCATCACACCTTATTTCTTGGGATAGTATGTTTCATTTACTTAAAATCTGACATCAGGATTTCTTGGGTTACTTTCACATACAAGACTTTATTCAAATCTGGTCCACTTATAAAGTGGGTATAAAATCTCACAGTAATATGATTATTTAACAAAAATAAAAATCATTAAGTTTATTTAGCACCTAATAAAATAGGCTGGGTGCCAACACCAAAAAAAAACAAAAAAAAAAAAAAAAAACAAACAAAATAATGTTGCCACGGCTGACATGACAGCTTCCTGGCTCCATATGTGGTAATACTGTCTTGGACTCAATAACTGAGGGTGTAAGACCACTAAACTATTCAAGCCTTTTGCAAAATGTTAGATTGCTGATTACAAGTCAAAACAACTTGTTGAACAGATGTTCACTGAATTTTTTTTATTGCATCAGTTTCTGCTAAACTTCCAAAATTGTGTGCTTGGAATAAAATTATTCCTCCTGGCTATTCGGTTCCACTTTTCTAGTGGTGACATTTCCTTAGCAAAGCTTTAAAATTCAAACTTTTACCTATGAAATGACAAAAAAAAAAATGAAACAAACCACGCGGGTGGGATGACAGTAATAGGTTCTCTGATAGTAATAATATTTTTCCCTTTTTAAATGCTTGGAGAGTTGATGCAGCTGTGTTGGTCCTGGGTTCAAAATAGGGAGCAGGTGTACATTTGTCATTCCAAGGGGATCTAGTACCTGACAGCCTGGGAAGACATGATCGACAGACCATGATGCTTTGCCAGAAATGGCCTGCATCTGTCTCTCTTGGGCTTCAGGCATCTGGCAAAGGTTCTTGCCTCCCCCATAGTGCCTTTTTTAGGCAATGCCATGAGGTCAAAACTACCAACATGAAAATTTCATCAAGATGCAAATTAAAGGTCATGCTGCTAAACACTATTAGTCTAAACATGAAACTGCACTCATTGCAAGCATTCTTAACCCTGGAAGATGCTGACATTTGTGCAGTCACAGAAACGTGGTTCAAAGCTATGGAGAGCACCCCAGCCATACCAGGTTACTCATCCTATCATACATTCAGACCCCAAACTGTGGGCAGCAGAGCAAAAGGAGGTGGAGTTCCAATATATATTAAAGACATACACACCTCCAGGCTGGTCAAACAGTATGACACACAGGAGACACTCCAGGTGCAGTTAACCATTGACAAGACCCCTATTCAAATCATAGCCAGCTACACGCCCCCAACCTTGACTCAAGATGCCCACTTCAACTATCCGGACCTCTTTGAATCTATCAAGATTCAACCCTTTACCCTGATCCTGGGTGACTTTAACTATCCAACCATAGACTGGTAGAGCTATTCATGCCAAAATACAAATGCCCAGAGATTCCTTAATTTCGTCAATGCACATGCCTTGGACCAGCTGGTCGTCACCCCCACAAGAGGTGATAACATCCTAGACTTGATATTAACCAACATGAGTAACCACTGCAGCATCCCTACAATGTCATCCTCCCTGGTAAGCTCCAACCACAAAGCGGTCACTTTTGAAGTCACCACCCCCCCCCCCACACCCAGCTAGGTCAAACAAAAAAAACTTCTCCAAAGCTGATTACAACCTCCTGAGGGAAGGTATAAACAGTTTCACAGCACCCTCCCCCTCCATAGGAACTGGCACACATGTCCAAACCTACACCAAAGTACTATATGAGCATTTATATAGCTGCATGGAATCAGGAATACCCGACAGGACAAAATCCTCCTCCTCAAGGTAGAATAAACCTGTCTGGTGGACATCTGCAATAAATAAACTCTATAATAAAAGGAAAAATTGCTGTCCAGGACCAAGAAGGAGCAGTTGCCTAATTGGAAGCAATCTCTCCTTAGCCTGAACAAGCAAATAAGTGCACTATAGGAAATCCTCCAAAGCAAACTTTGAATCCAAACTGGCCACATCTACTAAAGACAATCATAAAGCCTTCTTCATATATGTCTGCAATCTCAAAGGAAGCACTCAGATCTGCTCAGGACTGGTGGTCAAGGACGCCACATACACAAATGCTGTAGATATAGCCAACCTGCTGGCAAACAGGTTAAGTGAAAACTTCACCCCTCTGTCCCCCTATCAGTAAATAAGGACATCCCCAGCACCTGCCCCCTATCTCTAGGGAGCAAGTCATCACTGCCCTCTCAAAGGCAAAAAATACAGCCTCCATGGGACCCAATAACATCCCAGGCTGCATCCTACATGAACTCAGGAAGAAACATGCTGTACCATTAGGCACCCTATTTAACCAAAGCCTGAGTACCGGCTTTGAACCAGCCAAGTGGAGGACAGCCACTGTCATTCCTTTGTGCAAAGGTGGACCATCCACTAATCCAGGAAATTATAGACCCATCAGCCTAACTAGCCTGATCTGCAAGGCCATGGAACAGATTATCATGGACCTCATTAACAAGGACATTATCAACCTCCAGACATTCAATCCCACACAGTTTGGTTTCATCAAGAGGAGGTCATGCCTGTTAAATCTGGTCGACTTTTTTGAGACAGTCACCAAAGCCATGGACAAGGGGAAGATCTAGCGAAAGCCTTCAATACTATTCCATATTCCGGCATAACAGATAAACTGTCTCAACTAGGGATCAATCCATATGTTACCATATGGGTAGCAAACTGGCTCACTGATAGAACACACCTAGTCAAAATAGGGGAAGTCACCTCAAGCAGTAGATCCATAATGAGTGGTGTGCCCCAGGGATTGGTCTTGGGGTGTCTGTTGTTTGGGATATACTTTTCTGAGATGCAGGCCAAAACCAGTGGCCTATGGCTGACCAAGTTTGCAGATGGCTGCAAGCTGGGCACTGTCATCAATCCCCCTAGTAATGTGGACATCCTCCAAGGTGATCTCACCCAAACAAATGACTGGTACCTGAAACATGGCCTCAAACTGAATGTCAAAAAATGCACCATCATTCACTTTAGGGAGAGTGACATCCCCACAAATTATCACATTAATAACAAGGTCCTAAGCATGCAATCAGTTGTGAGGGACTTGGGCACCCAGGTCGATAGCAAACTGACTTTTGACCACCATGTTGCCTCCATTGTATGTAAAGCTTTCTACATGGCCCACCTCATTAGTAAGGGTATCTCATCCAGGGACAAGGAGGTCATAACATCCCTGTAGTTTTCTCTTATAAGACCCATTATTGAGTACAATGCCCATTTCAACATGTACCTCACAAAGCACATGCAGCAGCTGGCTGCCTGCCTTGATGGGACTGCTGCATATCCACAAGTAAAGCTCCACTCAAGTAACCCAGATGCTTGACCTCAACCTTGTCTCTGACATTAAAAGGACTTGTTGGCAGGACAGAATGTGTCCCAGAGACTCTCCCTTCTATGGAATAGACTCCATCTCCATGTCAAGCAGAGTACCTCATTAACCCTTTTTAAGAGCAATCTGGATAACTGGATGGGGAACAGAAAATACACCCCTGGGATTCCACCTGTGTCCCCACTGGACAGGGGTACTGGGTGCTGACTTGTCGGGATCATGAGCTAAATATATGGATCACATTCACATTTTCAAAAGTACAGTTCTCCGAACCACACTTTGCTGAGATCATAACTCTGAATTTACACTTCTCTGAAATGGCACTTTGACAAAACAGAAAAGGGTTAAACCACATTAACTAATATTCTCTAATTTTTGAGCGAGGCAAGCTCCCCTGCACACCCACTGAAACAGAAAAGAGTTAAATCACATTAACTACTTTTCTCTAATTTTTGCAGGGAGGCAAGCCCTCCTGCACCCCCATACCCCCTGCTAATTATATATATACTAACTCTGAGATCGTACTACAGTGGCAACAGTATATTTATTCATACATACTGCAGTGCGACTGCAAAGTGCCGTTTCGGAGGAGTGTAAATTCGGAGTTATGGTCTAGGCAAAATGCAGTTCAGAGAACTGTACTTTCAGCAATGTGAAAGGGAACCATATATATATATATATATATATATATATATATATATATATATATATATATATATTTTATATATATATATATATATATATATATATATATACATATATTGTATATTTTATATATGTATAGTTCTTACAGTATCAACTGATCAGTGAGGGGACTTGTCTTGACAAGTCCTATGAATGGGTTCTTCATCTTTTCAACCAATCACAATTCAGCATTTTTCCTGAAAGCTCCTATGTCCACCAGCATACACTGTGATATCACCATAGACTAAATAAGCATGGAAAGCCCCTGAGACAGCCAGTTTGCTCCTATCACTAGTGAGCACAAATCCTGCAAATCAAGACATAAGAATGAAGATTTGACACAACATTTCAAACAAGTGATAAACAAGTATATGCTTGCCTGACTTACTGCTAACTCCAATAACAAAGGCTGGATATATTTTTCTTTTAATTTTATTGCGGTGCTGTTGTCAACCATGCTGCTGCATGCTGCAACAAAACAAAAGCATTAAACATTTAACATTTAAAATAAAAGTGCTTATCACTAAATGTATTTTCTTCATTCTGATATCAATGTGATGTCCACACCTCCCTCATAAGTGCTGCTGAATATTTTCATTTCTCTGCTTGGTGTGTTCTTGACACTGCAGCTCTTTTAAAAAGTAGTATCACTTCTTTACAGTTGCACATCTTAATTGAGAAGCTTCATAACACCACTTACTGTTTATTTTTTTCTGGAATGCACAGAAATTTAGGCTTTTAAAAGATCCTGTTTGCTGATTCAGGACCCTGCTCCTTACCACAGAAGCATCTGTCAAGGGTAAGACAGTTACTGTCACCAAATGATCTATGTGGTTGCAGATTTAATAAGTGTGTGGCAGCAAGTGATGGCTGAGAGCAATTGAGAGTAATCCTTTCACCCTGATCCTTCAGCATCGTTCAGCAAAGTGATATTCCTTGTCTCCCCTTTCCAGAACAGATGGTAAGAATGAATTATCTCAGTGATGAAGGGTGAGCTATTCAATATATGTTCCTAGAAAACATGTGGAAGATTGGAACTTTTGCCTGGAAAATGTTATACATGTCCCCAGTCAGCTCCTCGGCACTTGAAAAACTCAAGCGGTTATATTTTGCAAGTTTAGCAAGTTTTTCTTTGAGGGCTGAATCTGTGTACAAAGCAACTATTCACTGATCTAGATTGCCAGAACTAGCCTCTGTCTGTGTGAAACAAGTTGAAATACATTATTATACACACTTTTAATTGCATTACATTCAAACTATCTGAGGTATACAGAGTCAATAAAATGGCAATAACTAGTAGATACATAAGCAGTCTGCAAATGAAAGTGACAAACCCCTGCTGCTATTTGATCGCAGTTGAACAGACAGTGATCTGATACAACAGATCTAGTGGGTGATTGTGTGATTTTCTTTGAAATGCATTATTGTCACTATTATTTTTAGTTGATCACAGTCAGGCATGTAAGGTACACACAGTCAGCAAGGTGCCTTTAATTACTGGGGACAGTGGCAATCTGTGCTTGAAAGTGACTGACCCCTGCCTTTGCTTGATTATAAGTATACAGTTATATATTTTATAGATTACTAGAGATTCCAAAGCACCTGAATCTTATGACCATTCACATCTTGCCAGTACCCTCCTTATGACACACCTCCTTTCTCCAGCAAGGCCATACCAGTCAACCCTGAAGTAAATTTGTGGCTAATCATCCAATCATCTAGATTATGTTTAAGTGAAGATAACGTGTCTCACTGCTTAACATGGAAATGTATTCCAGCAGTATGGGAGATGGTCTGTTATAAACCTGTCCCTCCACTGTGTTTTATTTAACTGCTGGTAAAGATGTAGGCCCTGTTTCCAGTTTGGTGGAAATATTGGACATTCAGAGATACAGGAAGTCTGGGACAACTGGGTCTCTAATGGCATGGTGAGCGAGATAAGAGATTTCCCTCATATGTCTATAAGAAACTGAATAAAAGGATAGTCTCTCCTGCCGCTCTTGGTATCTCAGGAATGTTAGGTCTGTGATCATTTTGGTTAGGACCCCTTGGGGTCTTTCTAATTGTTTGCTACGTTTAGTGAGATACAGCCCAAAGGAGGTGTTGTACTCAATAGATGGTCTAATCCATACATACCTCTTCAGATCATGGTGGTATTCCTTTAGCAATTAACTGTACTAAATAAAAGCATTTCTTGATGACCATTGTCATGTGATGGCCAAATGGGAGGGAGTTATCAAGCCTAGATCCCTCACTACATTTTAATTTTTTGTAGTGGTGTGTTATCTATACAATATTATGAGAGGAGGGGTTACCTATCAAAAGTGATTATACAACCCTTTTTTACCATTTATTTTGAGCCATTTTAAAGACATTTCAGTAGTGAAATCATAAGGAAGACTAGATGCAGCTCATAAAAATATAAAAAAAGACAAATGCTCTTGTTGAATAATATTAAAATGTTTGTCAACCCTATTATTTACATTATTGTTTCTATAATTTGTCATATGTTCCAGTATTCTGATCTATACAGGTCTTATGGTCTTGCCAATACAATGCCTGTTAAAAGTCTGAAATGCAATATGCAACAAATGCAGTAGAACCACCCAGAACTCATTGACCCCTGAAAATCTTTTTCTTAATACTCCACAAATTTCTTCTGCATACAAAGGTGCATGCAGAAAAATGCCCTTGTGGAAAGTAGCTTTATATGATATATTCAGTGGAACAGACATATCAATTTGAAAGTGGCTAAGGGGTAGCCTATCAGTCAAGCTGTATCCCAGAAAATTAGGCACTGTAGGTGAAACAGGTAATATCTTAATCACTACAGGGTCCAGCAACAGCACTTCTCAATATTGTTTCATTGTTTAAACTGCTTTTAATGTAATATAAGTGTGTGTGTTAACAAAATTCTACCCTGAAATTATCTTTAGAAGTAAAGAATGGTCTGTCCCTATGGTGTAATAGCCCAAACATTTTCATAATAATAATAATAATAATTACTATTATTATTATCCACATACTGAAAGGCCAAAATAATATTACTTCTAGAACAGTCTCTATCCTGAAGTGTAGAAGTTATCTTTTCAAGAGTTTCCAAAAATTCTGAATATGTTGAACATGGTATAGTGGCCTAGAAACCTCGCACATAAGTAAAGCTGAAATCACATGACATGTTTTCTGTGACAGTGGCTGGCATAAAGCTATGTAGTAGTTCCAGTAGGCTTCCTATAAATAGTAGATGCTACAATATCGACTTTACTCACATCCCAAAGAGCATCTAAATAATCGATCTGAATTGTAAAAGTAGTCCTAGAAAACCTTAAACCAAAATAGAGTTAAATTGATTTAAACATGCCTGAAAGACTCTTGATTGTAAAGATGGCATTTACAGATATATTATGAATCTGTGGTGTACAGCACAGCCTGAAGAGAAGTCATATGCTCCCCCAACATAAACTGAGTATAATGTAAACTATCAGTGTAAGATAATACAGGCCCATGATTCCCTGCATTTGGGACCTACACATAAAAGACCATATCCCAGGCTTCCATTAGAAGTTAATTACAAGTCTTTCAGACTGTGGCAACAGGATATTCAGCTATAAAATTCATATAAAACAGATATTCTATGTTTAACTATTTTGATGCAATTCAGCATTGAATTTTACCCACCACCTTACCCACTTCAAAATGAGACAACTAGGCCATGGCATGTCACAACTAAAATAATACTTTATTTCCTAAAATTTATAAGAGAAAATCATGTGCAGTAGATTTACAGCCTAGGCCAGTGAGAAATGGATTGTCTCTGTATAGAGCAACAAGCTTTTTGTGAGTTTTCTTTATCACATTACTTGTATGAATATCAAACCTGAGCTTTTCATCAACTGTCACACCAAGTAGTTTGTTTTTGGAAACATAGTCATTTATATTAAAACTATATGAGTCTTGGGAATTGTTTTAGAGAGGAAGAGCATCATTTGTTAGCATAAAGTGTAAGGTGGGTGTTATCCAGCCCCTGTTATACTGCTGAGTAGGATTCCTAAATAATGGTCTGTAGCTGTCCCAGGTGAGGACAGGGCACATGAATATAGCATCCTCTGCATACTGAATTATAGCAGATGGGGAATGTGACAGTCTGAGGCTAATTTATGTGTACATTGAATAGTAAGACTCCAAGAATGGACCCTTGGGGGGGAACCTATAGAGACTGGGAGGAAGGAGGAATGAGTGTTTTTCCGTTTTACTGCTTGGTTGTGATTACTTGTGTAACTTGCTGTTTTTTTAATTTCTCCAAATCTTTTGGGTTTCTAATACCATGATGGGAATGGACCCAATTCCTAAGTCAAAGTCTGATTAAAGTTCATGAAATTAGTATTGTTTCAATCTTTTATGTCAGCCAGAAGTGCTCTTTGCAGCACCCAAAGTGTGCCCAGTAATGACTTCTCCTGCAATTCATACAGGGTTACATGTATTGGTAATCATATCTAAATACGATTGTAGATTCCTTTTATAAGATTCATTGCTCCTACTACTATTGGAACTGTCTGGGTATCTTTCTTCCATATTGCTCTTGTTTCTGCCTGCAAATCTTGATATTTTATGACTTTGTATCTCTCTGTACACAAGACACTGTAGTCACTGGGTATAGCAATTTCAATGATCAATGCTACTTTTGTCTTCTTTTCATGGACCACTATATCTGGTTTTCTCGCACCTGTCTTTTGAACTGTTTATTGGTAATGAGTGATCCCATGTGATGTAGACTTCATCATTTTCTATGATGCTTTGTGGCTCATGTTTACAGTGTTTTTCGCCTACTTCAATATTATAATGTTTGCACAATTTCCATTGCAACATTCTTGCCACATTATTATGCCTTTCAGTATACAGTTCTTCTGCCATTAGTATATCACAACCAGCAAAAAGGTGTGTGACTGTTTCCAATTCTGCTCTACAAAACCTACATTTGTCTGTTTCTCCCACATGTTCAATGGACTTTGTAAACCACCATGTACATAGCCCATTGTCATGGGCCACCAATATTAACCTTTCATCTTTTGGTTTGAATTCACCTCTCCCTAACCATTCCAGGGTTCGATCCTGATCAACATGGGGTTCTTCCAGCAGTTTTCTCTACTTGCAACTATATTTATGCATTTTTCCACATTTCTTGCCTTTTCATCTAATCCTTCACCTTATATTTTTTCTTTTGTTTTATGGCACATTCAGTTGCTGCCTGATTTTTATCTGCTTTTGGTTTGATTTTCATTTCTGCTTGACGGCAATGTGCTTCTGCTAGACTAAGAAGGGAAGTCATCTTAGATTTATTCTCCTCATGTTTCAAAACTTTCACTATGTTTGGGTCTTGTGAGGTCAGCAGATATGTATGCAGTCCCATGATTGCAGATCTATACATGTAATCAATTTCAAGGAGTTCCATACCACCTTCGGAATAGGGAATATATAATCTTGGTATACACTGATTTTTATAAATCATTTGATGAGCATGAAGCATCCTTCTTATTTTCCTGTCTAATCTATCCAACATCTTTTGGGGCCAGTCAGTCACTCCAAAACTGTAAGTTAGGACAGGAAAAGCAAATTGGTTTATAACCTGAATTTTGTTCCTAGATGTCAGTGCTTTTCCATGATTAATTTAAGTCTTGTAAAATACTCCTTACTAAGTTTTATTCACATTTGTTCATGTTTTATTGTTGATCCTTCATCAATTCCCAAATATTTATTCACTACCTCTTGCTCGTGTTCTTTTTATATCACATTCTTGTACCAAACTCATGTTTTCCTGATGTTGCAGTTTTCCTGCTTTAAAGGTTGCTTTTGCACATTTATCAAGACCAAATGACATTCTTATATCATCAGAAAAAGTTTTGACAATTTGCAGTTGTGCTTTCAGTTCCTCATCTGATGAACTATACAGTTTTAAATCATCAACAAAGAGAAGATGAGAAGTCTTTACACTTTGTTGCTTTCTGGGAGCCAAATTATACCCATGACCTAATTTGTTAAGCAGACAGCTTAATGGGTTAAGGGCAAGACAAAAGAGCAACAGCGACAGAGTCACCCTGGAATATCCCCCTTTGGATTTTTATCCCTGGAATAATAATTTGTCCTTTATCATGGCTTAACTGCAATGTGGTTTGCCACTGTTTTATGGTCGCTGTGATGTAGTTTAGCAAAGCAGGGTTTTATCTTATACATTTTAAGCACTCTTTTATCCATGAATATGGGATACTGTCAAATCCTTTTTTTATAGTCAATCCATGCCATACTTAGATTCTTCCCCATTTTACAGTTCTCCACGATGACTTTATTTAACAACAAATGATCCTTTGTTCCATATGACTTTCTTTTATTGCCCTTTTGTTCTATTGCCATAATTGAGTTTTCTTCTAAATGACTAGAAAGTCTGTTGGCATCAGTTCCAGTATATAATTTATACATCAATGGAAGGCAAGTTATCAGTCTATAACTTTTAGGATAGTTTGCAGGTTCACTCCTAAGTAGGAGCATTGTTTTTCATGTTGTTAGCCAGGGTGGTGTCTGTTTGGGGTGCTCACATTAATAGTTCTTACTCGTGGCTAAAGCTTCGTGCACAGATGTTAATACTTTTTAACGAGAAGTTAGGTACTGCATCTGGGCCTGGGGTTTTCCAATTAGAAGCTTTTCTTAAATTTGTTTCAATCTCTCTAGCTGTTACTTCATCCCATTTCATATCCTGCACCTTTGAACTTCTTATTCTTACTTTTTTCTGTCCATTTATCTGAAAGCTAGTAATGGTTATTATTCTGTATTTATCAAAATTCTAAAATTTAAAGTTATTCAAAAAGAATAAGAGGAATTGAATAGCAATGGTGAGGTGATTAGTGGTGGCTCAGAGGACTAATAGCCACTGTGGGAGGTGGCAAGGTACACGCTTCTAAGTCTGTTCAGTGCCTTTAATGGGTTGGGGCTGGCATAATGGTTATTTACCTCACAGAAAAAGGTACAGGGTTTGATCCTTACTAAGGGAAACTGGTTAGGCTTAAAACGGCCCACAAGGGCAGCTAGCCTAGTACTTACTATGAACCTCTATGAATTTAGCATCTTTGTTATGTTCCACAGGATCTTTATAGATGTTTCTCCAAAATGTATCTATTTCTTTTTTTTTTTTTTTGGCAGTCTTTCATTACCTTATTTCCTAATTCTCTATAATAATTTTTGGGTCATATAAATTGCTTATTTTGTACTTTTCCTTTATATTTATCTGTGTATCTTCTAAGTATTTTCTGCGTGTGCTGATATTTTTAGTTTATTATTTGCAATAGTGCATGATAAATCTTGAACCATTATAATACTGCACATTGCTTTTAGCATGTCTTTCTGAGTACTTTTGTTGATCTATTCCCTCTTCTATACTCTTCTAACAGTGACACTACTTGTCTTAATTGCTTTATAGTTTTCTCTATTTGATACTTCATGATGGCATTCAATTTGTCCCCTCCCTTTCCCTCACTACCCTCTGTTATTTTGGTAGAATTTTATCTGTTATTAATCTAGCTGCAAAGTAATATATCCTGTTTACTTCTGTTATATCACATGGATCTCTATGGTCAGCCCTAATTACTGTGTTCATTTGTTTTATCAAACTTCTGACGTTTTGGGTTTTATTGACCTTCTGCAGTCTATTTCTTTTATTGATCTTGACAGGTCTATCTCTATAAAATCAAGCAACTCTTCTCTTAGCTCATTTTCTTCTAAACTGAGGGCACATTTTTTTTTTTTGTTCTCCATTTCCTGCAGGCATTCTATAGAAAGTTCTACACCATCTTCCTGTGGCACATTCTCTTCAGTTTTATCCTATGTCATCCATTGCCTTGTCATATGGGAAGTCACTGGCCTATCATTCCTCAACATTGACTGTGTCAGAGTTAGCACAGTTTCCTGTTCCTTCCCTTGCTGTCCAGCTTCAAGTGAATATTTATACTGGTTTCCTGTAGAAGGCTCCAAAATATCTTTGCATGGCAACTGACCAGTTGCTTCCCATTCCACTAGTTTCTCCTCAATTTGGATGTCTATTGCTCTATCCTGCTGTGTACTCCATAACTTCAGTTTCTATTTCTTTAACTTTTCCATTACTAATCTTCTCTCCTTTTCCTCTTTGTCTTCTTATTTTTTTGTATTGTAAAGTTTTCCATGTTAGGATTCCTTTGCCTGTATTTCTCTTCAGATATCTTTGGTACTGCTCTTTTTGTATTGATTAGTTTTGCTTTCTCCTTTGCATAAATATTACACCATATTAAATCTCTTTTTCTTTCCCATGTCCATATGTCTTCTTCAGATGCCTTGTGATCTTTCTATTTCTGCTTACTTTGGGGACTCATTCCATCATGCTGTGATGTAACCTGTGTTAGACCTTCTACATCAAATCCTTTACTTAACAGGTATTCCATAACTTCAGTTTCTGTTTTTTTAACTTCTACTTTACCAGTTCTCTTTTCTACATTCACTCTTTGTAATATTATTTTTTTATTGTGAAATTTTCCATATCTGGATGCCTTTGCCTGTATTCCTCTTTGAATAGCTTTGAGGCTGCCTTTTCTGTATTGATTAATTTGGCTTTCATCTTTGCATAAATAGGGTCTATCTTATATTATCGACGGCTTAGCTTGTCGAACGCCTAAATGTCGACAGCTAGGGGTCGAAAAGATACAATCTCAAACGGCCAGTTAAGAAAAATCTTTCCTCGGGAAATAATTTGCTTGGCCATTATCGAGAATTTGCCCTTTCCCCAATGTAGAGCAATCTCAGAGTTGGTATATTTAGTTGGGGGGGGCACAGCCCCCTACTTTGTTACGGCTTGGAAGTTTATGTTAGTTTGGCATGGTCAAGTGAATTCTTTCCTGATGAAAGAATTTGCTTAACTGACTGTTCGAGATTGTAAGTTTTCGACCCTTAGCTGTCGATGTTTTGGCGTTCGACAAGCTAAGCAGTCGGTGATATAATATAGACCCCATAAATACTGCACCGTATCAAATCTCTCTTTCTTTCCTATGTCCATATTTCTTTTTATACTTTTCAAAAATCTCTAGTTCTTGTTGTTTATATTTTTGCACTTCCTCAGATGCTTCTTTTTCCAAACAGAGCAAAGTTTCTTGGTCTATATAATACCTTTTACAAATCTGTTGTATTAGTGAACACAATTTTTTATTTGAAGCTTCTGACAGTTTTTCTTGTAGAAGTATTTTTCTTTCCTCTAATTTCTCTCTCAGTCTTTTTGTATATCTTATGACTGTAAATTCTAGGATTTTTGCATAACAGTAACAATACATAATTTCTTTCTTATCCTCAATAGTCCACTCTATTATCTTTATGTCTGTTCTTTGGCCTATCAGGTTTTGTGATTTTTTTTTGTGGACTGCTACTCCCTTCTGCAATGGGGGGGGGGGCATCCTATCCCCCCTGGGGCTGGACAGGCCCCATTGTAGGAATTTTCCATATTCTGAGGATTCAACACTGTCATTTTATTCCAGTTCTGGCACCGGTGTGCCTACCAGGATTGGGCACTTTTTTATCCTAGGTGTTGTGCATCCAGCTATTTTTTTAATTTTTGACCCACTTCTGTCCATGATTTATGCCATATAAAATACAGTTGCTATATCAGTATCGTCTTGGTGATATTTTGTGAAAAACAGGGCCCACCTCATGAAGGTACTCACCAAGACTTGAGGATGAATTCAATTTCAGCAATACTACTCTCCTTTGATTGCTGACTTATCATCTCTCCATTCGGACCCCAAAATATATGTAACTTTTAAACTATGATAATGTTGTCTGAGATAAGTTCATTACTACTCAGATTTGAATCAGTTTTCTGTGTGGAACAGTATCAAATGCTTTAGAATGGTCCAAAACATGTATGAGACTAGACTACCAGCATTACGATATGGGTTGACAGTGTTTAAAATGCTAGCAGAGCAGTAATGGTGCTATGGTGGGGGTGGAAACCATATTGGACAGCTAAGAGATTATTAATGAGTCCATATTGGAGGATTTGAGGGTGCATGCAATGATAAAGGATTGTTGGGAGAGAAAGAAGTATAGCTCTGGGTCATTCAGTAGAGTTTTCTCCTTACATAGTGATACAACATATGATTGTTTCCATATTTCATGAACATACAACTCAGTAATGGATATATTTATGTTGATGGAGACTGGAAATGCTAAGGCCTCATCTCTGCAGACAGGTTATCAACTGCTAGAATAGTTCACTTCAGTTTAAGGAGGAATTTTTTTGATAGGTGCAGTAGGGATTTTTTTTAGTGTAAAGGTATATGAGGCAACTTTTCAGATTGATCATAGCATGGTTGAAAACGTGGGTTTACTTAGTGTGTTTCCTGCTTTGATGAAGTGGGACATACAAAAGTTTGCTATAGTGTGATCAGTATCATTTAGCATAAGGCAAGTTTGTTTTTTTCCCTGGGTGAAGAAGGTTACTGATGGTGGACCAGAAAGTTTTTGAATTCTCTGGGACCTGCTCTTAATGTTTACATAGTAATTATTCTTGACCTTTTTACTAGGGATTTTACTTTCTTCACAGTGGTGGTAGGTGTGGCAGTTTGAAAGAGTTTTGTTATTCTGCCAGATTTTCCAAGCCCTGTCTCGAAGTTTCACGACTTGTTTAGTGGTGTGACTTAGCCAGGGTGAATATTTAGACTTTAGTCATGTTCTCCTAAGTGCTACATTCTCATTTCGTAAGTTGAAGAAGATCTGATTAAAGGTGGTAGCGGCTTCACCTAGGGGTAGCTGTTTTAAGCAGTCACGAACTGGAGAAATAGTCAGCATTGTATTTACTGTAGTAACTAGTTTATGGTGATGAGAATTTGTTGGTCTGTTATACTTCCTAATAATAAAGGTGGGTGATGATTACTTAGAGAATCAAGTAAAGCACCTGCTTGAGTAATTTTATTGGGGAAGGTAGTAATTATCCAGTCCAAGATTACTGTAGAGTTGTTGGCCTTTCAGTGCCTGGTTGGAGTAGTTATGATATGAAAGAAATGATAAGGAGAGAAGAAATAGCTGATGGAGGTGTGTAATCCAGCCAATTTATATTAACGTCACCAAGTATGGATGTTTATACTTTAATGTACTTCTTATTACTTTAGAACAGACGATGAAAAGTACTTTTGGCACTCAGTGACTGATTTGTATTGTAATATTTTACCCCATTGTAAGATGTGTTTATTATGTAGGATGTGTTTATTTTGCATGTAACTAAGAAATATTTTACATAGCATCGTTTTGTCGAATTTTCATGCTACCGCAACTGTGATGTACATATACATTTTTTTCTATTTTTTATGGAGCTTTTTTCATGGCCCAGTTGGTCAATCCCGCTAAACAAATGCAATAAATACAAAATGTCAAACTGTGTCAATGAAGGCTATGCAATTTTAGCTATGTGAAAAATGTGCATTGCAGTCACTCTCTGAGATATAATTATGAAACATTCAGGATGTGATAACAGTATAACCACATATAAATGAACATAAATCTCATATTCCTTCCTTAAGGATGTAAGTGCAACTCAGTCCTAAATTTAACCACACCACTTTAGTTGCTACAAACCATAACATTTCAGAAGTGACTTGTTATAAGTAATTTTCTTCTGTTAAAAATGTATATGATTTGATATTCTGACGCAATGATAGGTATACTGTGGACCAGTGCTGCTTAGGTCTTCATGAACAGAAGCCCTGTACCCCATTAGAAACTAAGTATAATGCAACTTGTCATATTGTAAAATGCATATGAACCCCTGCATTTGGTGTATTTGTAAAAAAAAAAAAAAGATCATACATCATCCCCTTTTTGAGAAATTATAACAAAATGTTTACGTGATGAGAATGCGATAGCTCACTGCAAAATGTGACTAACACTGTTATTCTTCCTTTAGAGAGTTCAGTATATATGAGCATTAAATGTTATCAGTCTTCTTTGGCAGTATTTACGAAAATTAAATCTGATTAGTCTACTTTGGATGCTTTAGACCATGGAGGATGGGCCAATTAGTTTTCTGAAAAATGTAATAACAGCTCAGTAAGGATATATTCTGAACCAGTGAGCAACTCTGCATTAGGAAAAGAACACATGCACCCATACAAAGGAAGCCAAATGTAATACAAAATGTCAGAATGCCTACGAAGACCTGTACTTAGTAGCTTTGTATAAAATGATATATGTCAATTCACCTTTGAGAGTTCAAAATAAATATTCGGGGACTTCTTTTGAAATTAGCTGGTATAAAATGCATCTTAGACTGTAATTCCACCATCAATGACTTAAATGCAGCCCAATGCTCAATTTGATCACAACACTTTGGTTACTTCATACTGGGGGCTTTGATCTAGTGCATGTTACAAGAAGTCCAGTAAATATCTAGTATCTGTCTTTTAACAATTACAACTGTAGTAGGCACTGACTGTGCAAGTCCAATGTCTAATTTTGAAAAGAAATCAAAGAAATAACATTGGTCTCAAGCACATATACACTGTTCCTCAGCAAAACATAGAAATGATTAGTTACGATCCCATAATTTCATTTCTTCCACAGAGAGACTGCCCCTCAACATGATAACTATTGTTTTGTGAACACTTCTGAGGCCTGAATGTGAAGAAAGAGAACAAAATGATGGCACAATAATATACTTCCTCTTTTTGCTGTCAGTCACATATATACTGACCCATCAACACAAACCATGGCAATGATTATTTAACAGTGGACATGTACTTTGCCTCTGTTTTAGAGAGCATGCCCCCCCACAAAAAAAAAATGAAAATAAAAAGCCAACTTTTCTGTGAGTAAAGTAAAATACACAATATGCATAGCAATATATTTGTGTCTGTTGCTCTCAAAAATGTATGCTGCCCCCAATAAATCATTCAGGTGATCAGTAAACAATAGTAATCTTGTAGCTTCCCTATAATTTGAAACCCAGCTACCATCTCCACCTTCTCCATAAAGGTAGCCTCCATCTGTGTACACCCCTTATATTTAATTGCAATGAAAGTGAAACAAATACCGACTTCAGCTACTTTCAGATACTTTTACACCCCCATAACTAGCCGTATCAACAATGTTTTAATGGTGCACATATCAGTCCCCTTTACATTCGTGCGCCAGACTTCTCCCTAAAAGACTTGACATTTGGCAATCACCTATGATCTGTGATCATAAAGAAAAAGGTTTAGGACAGCAATATATTTCACTGTGTTGCTGTCATTCACAGCCCCACCCTTCATTCACTGTAAAAAAAAAAAAAAAAAAAAAAAAAAAAGAATGATTCACATTTGCTGTAGTCTGTGTTTTCTGTTATTCCTGCCTAAAGCTATATCTGGCATCCTGCCAGCATTTATGAAACGAAAAATATGTGTAAGAGAAGTGTCCCCTGGGATTGCTGTTATTAACATCTCTATATAAATGGCCGACGGTTACTGGGTAGGCACAGGACTAAGATTGTTTGCTCAGAGCAACTGATCCCAAGTGCTTACCTCACATGATAACAGATAGAGACTGGCTATTGGCCATGTCTGGTTACCATATGAGGGGAAGGGAAGGTGAGAAGCCATGCTAAGAAATAGTATATCATCTTATTTCTGGGTTCGAATTCCAATCAACTTTAATGGTACATTGTAGGGTAATTATCTCATACTGTTACTATACTAACAAAATAATTACTGCACATTTTTTTTGTAAACAAGAGGAAAGCAGATGAGCCATGGAGCATTATAAGGTGCTTTTTAAGGAGCATGGACAATGGTCAAAAAGGTTTGCAAAGGAAAAGAGAACACCAACAATACTCACCAAGGAGGTGAATATAGCTAAGAAATAATGAAGAGAGAGGATGAAGAAAGAGGACCTATGCAGGGGCCATAAAAAGTCAATAAGGTATAACAGGAGGGTTATGGGAGATATGGAAAATGATTAGCAGTGGATATTAAGGGAGAAAAAGGGGCTTCCCTTAAGTATATGGGATAAGCAAGAAAGGTGAGCAGGAATGTGTTTAAACGTCTTTGGAAAGGGCAAGATTCCAAAAAATCAATGGGACAGTTAAGATCATTAATTGACTAACTCTTGCTGATATTTGCAGGGGAATAGACAGCAGGTTATGAGTCTGAGAGGGCAGAACAGTAGAGGTAATTAGGTGGATATATGAGTTGATAAAGACTGAAGAACTGAGTAAAGTGAGAGGGACACTAAGATGTAAAGCTATTTTATGCCAACTGAATCCTACTCATGGCCCATAAAAGGGTTGCTGGGATAGAGTTCTTCAATAGACATTTTAGGATATAAAGTTATCTCTGCTGATGTCAATTCTAGGGAGCAACACAAGGAGCAGCTATAGATGCTACAGGGCTGTGAGGCTGATATTAGTGGCAGGTAACATGATGGAAGTGGTTCTGAGGCTGAGGTACGCAAAATGCATGCAGATGTTCCCTCAAAACTACAGTAAACAGCATGTATAAATGCTGAACATTAATGAGTTGTAACCTCCTATCTGGCCTGGGTCATGGTTGAAAATAGTCTAAGGACAGGGCTACCAACATGATTAACAAAGTTATTAAATAAATGCTAATGACATGGGGTGATAGTCCAACATGGAATTATTTAACAAAATCACATTGGAAGAAGCTTATAACTATGCTAAACAAGAAAAAAGATGTAGTCTTTAAAACAGAAAAGAGAGAGTAAAACGCAAACTGCCCTGTTACTTCAGGTGTCAAGAAAATGTAGGCAGTAATATCACTATTTTATTATAGTTCATAAATATCTTTTGCTAGTTCATAGGTAGGTACTAGGCTATTGGCCCTAGGGCCTATATAAGCCTAGCCAAAAAGGCACCCTGGCTTTTGCCACCCAAGAAAATTATTTTACTGTGCCCCAGTGGAGCAGAGCCACAGAAGTGATCCCCAGGGTGTATTTCCTATTTCCCATCCAATCATCAAGATTTTTCTTGGAGTGCTAATGAGGAGCTCTGTTTGACATAGATAGGTAGTTTGTTCCAGAGTATGGGAAGTCTCTGGGACAGGAATCTATCCCTCCAGTATGTTCTGTTTATTGTGGTGACAAGGTTTAAGTCACTAGAGTGTATAGCTCGGAGGGGTTGGGACTTGCTTAAGTGGAGCATGTCCAACAGCTCTGGGTTTGACATAGTTTTGTATGTTAGGCAGAGATTGCCTCTGAGTAGATGATATGCAACGGAGTAAAGCTGGAGTTTTTTGAGACGGTCTGCGTGGGGCATCTGTTTGAGGCCAGTAATCCTCTTTGTGAGGTATTTCTGCGGCCTTTCCAGTTGTTGTAGATGTCTTGTGAGGTACATACCAAAAGGGGTGTTGTACTCTATAATGGGTCTAATGAGTGATGAGTAGAGGGGAACAATGACCTCTTTTTTCCTGGATGAGAAACCTTTTGTGATGAGGTGTGCCACGTAGAAGGATTTCCTGACTATTGTGACAATGTGATTATCAAAGGAGAGACTACTGTCCACCTGTGTCCCAAGGTCTCTTATCACACTTTCGGTGTTAAGTAGACTACCACCTATGTGGTAGCTCATGGGTACAGAGTTTTTACCAAAAGGGATGACAATGCACTTTTTGCCACTGAGCTTGAGGCCATGGCTTTGACACCAGGCATCTTTCTCAGTGAGGCCCTTTTGTAGGATGTCCACATTGTTAGGAGTTTTGATTATGGCTCCTAGTTTGCAGTCATCTGTGAACTTCATTAGCCAAAGACCTTCTGTGTTAGCCTGTACTTCAGAGAAGTAAATACCAAACAGGAGAGGACCCCAGGACTGAACCCTGTGGTACTCCACTTGTCACTGTTCTGAAATCGGATATGGAGTCTGCTACTTTCACAGTGTGGGTTCTGTCAGTGAGCCAGTTGGCAACCCATCTTATGACAGAGGGATTTATACCTAGTTTAGTGAGTTTATCTATAATTGCAGGGTGGGGGATGGCGTTTTAAACCTTGGTGAGATCTAGACAGGCTGTGTGAACCACCTTACCCTCATCTATGGCTTTGGTGACTGCTTCAAAGAAGTCTATCAGCTTTAGGAGACATGATCTGTCTTTTACAAACCCGAACTGGGTGGGGTCCAGAGATTGGACATTACCAATGTCTTTGTTTATAAGTTCCATGATGATACGTTCCGTGGCCTTGCAGACCAAGCTCGTCAGGCTAATGGGGCAGTAGTTCCCGGGGTCCGTGGTGGCTCCCCCTTTGTGGAGTGTGATAACAGTCACTGTGCACCATTCAGTGGGCACAAAGCCTGAGGTGAGGCTATGACTGAACGTGGTACCTAAGTGGGGTGTCAGTTCGTTCTGTAGTTCATGTAGAATGCAGCCTGGGATGTTGTTAGGTCCCATGGATGCTGTGTTCTTGGCTTTGGATAGTGTGGTATTTACCTGTGCAGCTGTGATTACAGGAACTTTGCATTCTTCTGGTATAGAGATGGGCCTTTTATGGGGTGAGAGGGGGGGGTAAAGTTAGCACTGAACCTATGTGCCAGGATGTTGGCATTATCAGTTGGTTCTGTATATTTAGTGCCATTGTGCTGTAACTCAGAGCAGATCTGAGTGTTGCCATTGAGATTCGTGACATAGCTATAGAATGCTTTGTGGTTTTCTTTAGAATCAGTGGCAATTTTGTTTTCATAACTAGCTTTGGAGGATTTTATGAGGGATCTCAGTTTCTCACTGAAGCTGACCAAGAGTTCTTCCAATCATGGGATTTTACTCTTTTTTGCAACAGTTTCTTTCTTCTGTTGTAGAGTTTGTTTATGGCAGGGGACCACCAGATTGGCTTCCTTTTTTTGGAGGGAAGCATCAACACACCAATTTAGATGGCTTGTAACCAGAGTTTAGACACTTGGTCTGATCTGATGGAACAAAGAGAGAGAGTGTCTCTTTCTTGCCAATAATAATACCAGTGAGTCGGCCAGTGTCCTAGTTACTAGGGAACAACTGGTGGATAGAAGATTTGAGCAGTCAGCGATAAGCTTTCCTCTCCCCTGCAGTGAATTTGTGTGCTACTGTCCAGCATTTGCTTCTACAAAAAATGAATAAGGTTGTGACTCAGGAGGAATCCCATACTCAGGCTTGACTTTAATAAGTCAGTAGTTCATGGACAACTGAGTACAGGCCAAAGGCCTTTCAGAATGCAGACTCTGAATTTAGTGAGTACATTTAATTTCCCATCCAAGACTCTAGTGACATCTTAAATCTGTCAACTGATGTTCTTTGTCTTATGCCCACTGGTAACTTGTTCCATAATACTGGCACAGCTTAAATGATATATTTTGTTCACATCTTAGTTTTACACCCCTCAGTTTTAACTGGCATTTGACCCCCCCCCCCCGATTCAATAGATGAGTTGAAAATATGTAGATTTAGTAGAATTATTTAGTTCATTATCATGAAGTACCTGTATGTGAGAAAGAATCTGCATCTTAACCATCTATAGCAAAGAAAAATAGTCCTAATTCCTCCAGTCTTTTATCATACAGCAAGATTTAAACCCCTCAAACCTTTTTTTTGTAAACTTTATTTGGACATTTTCTACAGTTAAGAAGCCACATTTATTATAAATATAAAAATAAGAATTGTACTCCATGACTGGTCAATTATGGGAAACAAATAGTTTTATCAAAGCTGAATGTGAACATGTAGACATATTCCTAAAAATGGATCTTGCTGCTCCTAATGATTTACTTTTAACTGCTTGTGCATTTGTTTTCAGTCTGAAAGAACTATTTATTCTGGTCTCAAGATCTGTATATTCATGTACATTTGTAAGTTCTGAGTTGCCCATATAGATCCATCCATCCATCACCCTTTTTCCCATTTCTGCACATGGGGTCGGGGTGTCACTTCAACAGTGACAATCATCCAAACAAAAGTTTACATCATTGGGTGGCTAGCCCTGCCATGGTTGCTCTTCTGTAACACACACTTGCATACACACTCACAGCTCTGACCAATTTAGAGTGTCCAATCCACCTACTAATTGTCTTTGGAATGTGGGAGGAAACTGGAGCATCAGGAGGAAGCCCTTGCTTACCCCAAAGAGGACATGCAGACTCACTGCAGAAGGCTCCCCAGCCGAGAATCAAACCAGAGAACCTCTTGCTGTGAGGTGGCAATGTTAACTGCTGCACCACTGTGGCACTCACCCATATAGATGTTAAAGGAAAAAGGATTCTCTAAATACATAATTCCACTTTTTTAAAGACTGACATTCTATTTCTGAACCAATTATGCAGATTATGAAAATAGTTATTGAAATAATTAATATCTACTGTGTTGGAAATTGTACATCAATGTGAATGTTGGCTGTATATTTAGCCATTCAGTGGGGCTGGGGTATTAATTAGAATACTAAATAAAACAATGTTGGGCACAGCATAGAGTCCTGGGGCACCTAATTCCTAACCTTGGTCAAGTCAGATTAACAGCCATCGATCTTCATCCGATGATATCTGTCACTAAGCGATTTAGAGACGCATTCAACTATGGATGGCTTTAAACACAAGTTGTATCCCAGAGTCAATAATCACCCTGTGTGGGATGGTATCAAAAGCTTTAATAACTGAAGATAAATGCACCTAAGCTTATACCAATTGCTCTACTAATTCATAGAAATCAATAAGATGTGTAAATGTAGATCTCTTTTTGGTAAAAACATATTATGACAGATCAGTATAAGGACCGACTTTACTTTCTTTGTTCAAACTAGGCAGTAAGCATCTCTCAAAACTTTTTTCCAATTAATGAGGTTAAGTATGTTGCTTTTCCATAGCTTTGCACAAAAATGCCAAGTACCACACTGTCAAATGACTCACTTTCCCAAGCACTTTATTTCTTAAGGGTATACTACAACCCTCTTATTAGTAAAGGAAAGGCTCTACATTACTTTTTTAAGTTTACACTATGCACCTGAGTAAGGGGATGTAGCGCAGTAATAAATGAAAACCCCAAGCAGTTAGACTTTAACTGTGCTATAACACTGTACAGTCACTAAATGTTAACAGATTTTTAACAAGTCTATTATATCTGCTGTAGCAGACATTAGTATGAAGTGTGGAATAACCTCAGGTTTAGAGAAGAACTAGAATGTAGTACCTTTCAATGCACGTTTTCATGGTATAATAATGCTCAATGAATGACCATTCACTCTTCAGAATCAGATTTCTTCAATATATCTTTCAATCTGTATCATGCAATCCACTTAGTCACTGACTGAGGATATGTACTTGACTCAAAGTAGGGTTTTGAGACTTGCAGGTTCTTAAAAAGTATTGGACCTTTTAATGATAAATTTTGGACCATTATCTAACATCATTAGCTCAGAAATAACATTTCATGAAAATAATGACTTGTTGATTCATAACCTTTGTGGCAACCCACCACTGGACCAGTAATCAAAGAGCCTCCATCCTCACCACTAGCACCAGTGGGTGACATACACTGGGAAGATGACAAGTACACACACAGTATTTCCAGATACAGCTCTCTATATCAAGTGCAATTTCCCTTGACAGAACACAGAGACCACAGTCAGTCCAGGGCTGGTTTCTCCTTCTTTTTCCAGATCCTTATAAGACTCCCCACTGGCACAGCTATAGAGATGAGATCTCAGCTGAGTGGCCAAGCCAAGACCTCCAGCACACTCTCTGTCCAACCAGTGCTTTGTGTCCCTGCCAAGTAGCTGACACAGACACTCTTTGAGATTTGACTTACACATACATACACACACACACACACACACACCTGGGAAAGGCTGGCATAGGTTTACTAGCTATGCCCCCTTTTGCCCAGACTATAAGGTTGTTATCACTGCCACCAGCCAACTCCTTATCAGCTACTTTAAGACCCCTTAACAAAGGGTGTCCAATCTTACTATATAATATTAATACAAATAGTAGTTTGACCAAGAGTAAGGCTATTAGTAGTAGCCTATACAGTGTCACCAAATAAATATGCAAGTACTCTCAAAACTTGAATATCTCCAGCCAGATCAGCCATAATGAAAGGTTTAAATATTTATTTATTTATTTATTTATTTGCAGTTGTTTAACCAGGATAGTCCATTGGGCCAAAATAACCTGTTTTCAATGGAGTCCTGGGGAGAAAAGCTCCACATAACGATTATACAGAGATTAAGTTCTACATACAGATTATACAAAGATAATGTTCCACACATAGTTTACATGAGGATTATAAAGAAAAATATTCTATAATTTCTGTTTAAACGTTAGAAGTAGTATATATGTGTTAAATTACTAGGTACAAATAAGGAGTTGTATGCTAGAAGCAAGCAGGAATTTGCTGGCTGGGAATTGAGAAAAAGGAAGGAGGAAAAGAGTTGGGAGTAGAGAGTAGGTTATGAGGGGTGTGAACAGGAGCATTCCCATGAGGATGTTAGATGGGAGTGTAGTGATTTTTTAAAGTATGAGAGGCTAGCAATTGTACGAATTGAGGGGGGGAGGGAGTTCCATAGGCGTGCTAGTGAGAAGGACAGGAGGTTGTGTCCTGGAGGGTGTAGGGGTCTATAAACTTCTATGAGGTTTTGATTGTTAGATCTTAGAAGTCTTTGAGTTTGATGCATTTTAAAGGTAGTAGAGAGAGAGGGACAGAGGGATGGCTGGAATATGAGTTTATGTGCATAGGTGAGCTGAGTGTAGGAGAGGTAGTTGGGAAGCTCTAGCCAGTTGAGTTTGTGGAGAGGTTCACAGTGATGGGTAGATGATTTGTTACTGGTGGCGAATCTGGCTATTTTGTTGTAACACGAGGACAGTTTGGTTTTCAGAGAAGATTGTAGGTTAGTTAGAAGAGGGGCACCATAGAGAAGGGAGGGAAGGAGAAATGTGGTAGAGAGAGTAATTTTGGTAGTTGAGGTGAGGAACCGATTGTGACGGTAGAGCATGCCTAGTTTTTGGTGGGGTTTTTTTATATTTAGTAGTAGATGGGAGTTGAATTTGAGCTTGTCATCGATTTGGACCCCTAACAGTTTGGCTTCAGATACCAGCTCAAGAGATGTGTTATTTTGGCTGGTGATGGAGAATACATTTCTATCAAGGTTATTAGTTTTGGAGGGGGTAAATATCATAAGTTTAGTTTTAGCAGCATTGAGAGCAAGATGGTTATCTTTCATCCATTGTTCTGTGATGGAGAAGGCATCTTGAGTGAGTTTTAAAAGAGTTGGGATGGATGAGGCAGCACAGATGATTGTGGAGTCATCTGCGTATTGAATAATGTTTGCAAGGGGGATAGAGCGGAAAAAGTCATTAATGAAAATGTTGAAGAGGAGGGGGCCCAAAATAGAACCTTGTGGGACACCTGTGGGGGTGTTGAGGAAGGATGAGGTGGCTTTTTTCCATTTGACGGCTTGTTGCCTATTGGAGAGATAGCTAGAAAACCAACAGAGGGAAGAGGTAGAAAGGTTTAGGTTAGATAGTTTAGTAAGAAGTAGGTTATGAGAGATAGTGTCGAAGGCTTTAGAGAGATCGAGGAGGATGGTAGATACAGTGAGGCTGGAATCTCTAGCTTTATTCACAGTTTCAAGGAAGGATAGGAGGGCAGTCATAGTACTATGATGGGGTCTGAATCCATGCTGTGTAGGAGTTAGTAGATTGTTGTCTAGGAGATGGGGAAGAAGTTGAAGATGGATACATTTCTCTAGGACTTTTGAAATGGGTGAAAGGATGGCGATGGGACGGAAGTTGGTAATATTAGTATTGGTTCCACCTTTATGCAGTGGAATGATGTAGGCTTTTTTCCATATTTGAGAAACAATACTTTCTTGGATTGAGCGGTTAATTAGGATACTGATAGGGAGGACAATGGCTTCAGCAGCTATGCTGAGGAAGTATGAGAGAATGTTATCAGGGGCATTGGTGCATGGTTTTAGTTTCTGCAGGAGTCTTTTTATGGTGGATGTAGGAATAGGTTTGATGAAGAATGGTGGGGGTGGGGAATGAGTGGGAGAAGTTGGGGGAGGAGAAGCATGAGGAGAAGTGGGAGCAAGTGGAGATGGAGAAGCCTGAGGAGAAGTGGGTGAAATATATTTAATAATAAATAATCAAAGAACAAGCAAATACTCAGTATATATTCACAGTGACATCAGAGTTCAAAACCACAGGAAGTATTTAAAACAACATTGCAGGACAGTGTCAAATAAAGAAAAACATCTAAACTAAGCTTTGCTATATTCCTGACTATATCTAAGAGAATTATACTATTCCCTAATAACTTAACTTCATCAGAACAAGGCAGACATTGTAATGAATGGTTCTTGTCAGGTCCAAGACAGCATACAGAATGCTCTGTCACTGTAGGAGACTTTTCAAATTCATATCTCAAATATTACTGCTGGGATAGTTTGCAGAATGATATAATTTCTTGTCATCTGACTCTATCCCAGGTGAAACCCCCACTACTGGAATCTGGCAGTATTTGGCATCTGCCTGTGAAAATACATAGACCTCATATCTTTGGCAGATTCTGGAAGTCATAAAACAATTGCATTCCTTCACATTTCAAAACTAGTAATTAGTTCACTCCGAAGGCAATACAGGAAGTTTCTCAGCACAGACATTATGTCTCTGTGCCAGCTTATAAAGTAATTTAATTTCATCTATTTTTCTGAATTTAACCTCCTGTATTCCAGTTTCTACTGTTAAAATATATACATTTAAATGGTTACAATAGTGCATGTACAATTCTGTTCTCTTCCAGTAGGGCACACTGTGGTTACATTTTAAACACAGGCACTTTATAAAATACCTTTTTAACACGTCTGTACAGACCAGTTTAATATATACATGACATACAGTTCTAATACATTTGTAACACAAGCATCTTATATAAATCATGTTGATAATCAAAAATAACATATAATTATTTAGAAAATTCCAGATAGCTGTGCTGGCAGTATCTCCCTTTGTCACAACCTTATTAGAAGCGTATCTTTCAACTGACCAGCTTCTGTGTACTTCAAAAAAAAGTCAAGTTACAACACAAAATTACTTTATTATGCTGAATCAAATTAGCCCTAAATTTTAATTAGGGTAATTTTGGAATTTCAGGAGGCTTCATTTCCTCTCCCTGGGTATTTCTGTAAGTGCCATAAATCAAACTGCTATGTTGTTCTATTTATGCTGTCATTTTAAGATAATATATATTTTTTTACATCTAGCTATTTCTGTGCACTTATTCTCAGATGAGAGTCATAGATTTTTCTAAAGCATCTGGTTTCTTAGTTGACCTAGCATGGACCTTTGACTTTCATACATTTAATAGTAGGCATTTATTTTTGTATGTGTAATATGTCTGGATCAATGGATGTACGTTTTCTATATAATCTTGCCAACTAATCACTGAGCTTCCTTAACAGTTCCATTTCTATATATATTCTCTGGTAGCTGTTTTCATTTGGTGTAGTTTCTCAGACATCAATGGAATTTGCATTATAACCGACAGGACTTCCAGAGCTTTCTGCAGCCAAATTTCTTCCATTAATTCAGATAACCTCTACTTGACATTATCAACAATGTGCATCAATTTGCCTGGTTTATACTGTACTTCAAGATCACATTTCTAAAGCATTGATAACATTCTTCACAATCTTGCAGGCAGTTTATGTAATAATTTTCTAAACATACTGAGTAAAGGATTATAATCTGTCTTCACTTTAATGTACTTTCTATACACAATTGTGGGATTTCTCTAAACCAAAGACTATGGATAACATTTTTTTCAGAAATTGCAGGTTTGCTTGAAACCTCTCTCAACCCTCTTGATACATAAGCGGTAGATCTGCTTTCCTGCAGTGGTATTGTTTCTTGCACTACTTCTGGTTTGCATCTACTGGAATTGTGGTAGGTGCTGCCACATCAAATTACTTACTGTAAGTGCATTCATTACAAGCTTGTTTGACATGGACCAACTCTTGACTGTAACTTTCTCAAGCAGGTTTGTCAGAGGTACAAGTTTGTTGTGATCTTGGACATATATTGTACTGTCTTCAAAAAAAATGCATTAATGAGAGTTTGTATAGTGAAGTTAACCTGCTTACAAAGGCTCATACCTTAGCAACATCCTGATGTAATCTACTAACACTTGAAAGATGGTCCATGCATTTTAAAGACAACACTGCTGTCTGACATTGGTTCATTCAGCTTCAAACTTATGACTTTAGATTGTCTAGTATCTTAGTCAATCTAATGTCATGGTCTTGCTTTCTTAAGAGCCAAAGCAAAATGTTGCTTATTATGTTTGGAACTCTTTTAAAAACTGCATTCATATCAGCTACAACTCTCTGAAATCTCTGTATATTGGATGGAATGCCAAATGGTGGTCTCAGGATTATGATGCTATAGTTAGTGAATGTTGTCTTTGAGCTTGCCTCCTCCTGTTTAGTCTGCTAAAATCCTTTATTTAAAGTCATTTTATACTTTCAGTCGTATTGGCTACAACTCTTTAAAATATTTCTGGAGTGAAAAAAATGTCAAATAGTAGTCTGAGGAATGTATCTGCTTCATGCTTGTTTTATCCAGTTGAATCTGACAAAATCCCTAATTTGCATCCTGTACTGAACAGAATTTTGCATTAATCACACTAGCAACTACTTTTACTGTTTCTAGAAGATAGTGCCTTATACCATTCATTGTAAGGTCTTGCAGGTGTAGACAGATTTTAATGATGTCTTTCCATATCACTGTTGCAGTATTCTTCAAAGAATGGATCTCCTGCCAAGGATAGCCCAATGTCCAGGTCAGTATACCAAAGCCTTTAGATCTTATAGGTGATGTATGTCACACACAGGCTCCCCATATGTAGGATATAGGGCATAAAGGTGATGTACAGACACAAATACTCAGAACTTCTTGGCCACCAGTCCAAATGTCATTATTGAATGTCAGTCTGAATGCTCTTCTGCTGTGTTGGTTACCAGGCTATCTTCAAATAAGTGCATCACTGGGGTTTTTTCTCTATTTTTTCCATTTTGTTGTATACTTGTGTTTATGTTATCCAAGAAGGGGAAATGTCAGTGTGGGAGGCAGATTCTCCATAAAGACCATCTTGACCAGTTTCTTTTTTCACCTAGCTTCTCATGACTGTATGCAGTCCTCTTTCTGCCAAGAATTTGTTCCTAAGACCTCTATAGTTACATACCTTGAGAACCAATGTCTTAAATTATTGGCTCAGGGTGCTATGGTGGAATCTTCCTGTCCTGAGGAACAGCTGGTTTCTAAGAAGTCCAAAAATTCTAGGGCTGATCCTGTTTCCGTCTAGCCTCCATAACACATCTCAATAGAAACCAGTGAAAGCCCTGAAGAACGTCCCGGTCCTTGCATCAGATTCCTATGGCATGACCCCATCAGAGGTCGGAATGGATCTGACTTCTCACATGTCCTTGGAAGCTTTTCAAATGTCTGCTCCAGCCTTTGAAGCAGAATAAAGGCTAATTATTTCTGAGGGGCTGAGAAAGATTCCTGAAATCTTAGTTCAGAAATAGATTCCTGCTATGCTTATTGAATCTTTCCAAGGGCATGAACCATTGAGGGTCATTAGGGTGGACATCTCCTTTAATAAAAACAAAAGACAAAGCATGTTATCCCTATTACTAAAGGTCCCCACTGTGAGCAGTAGGATTTTACCCAAGGCTTGTTTAATGATTTGATGGCATTGAAGCCTCCTCGGAGGGTTTCAGTCTCTGCTTCTCCCTGGTCTTTTACTCCTGTTAAGAGATATGGATTCCTCAGATGAGAGCTTGGATTCTGGGGAGGAATCCCTAGCTTACTCTTCTCAAATCTCTTCTTCTCTAGATTATGGCTCAGAGGAAGAAGATTCTTTGAGCCTGGATTCCCACTTGGAAGACTACTCATCATATAATAGAGTACTTTAAGTAGATTTGCTCCCTGGTCTTTTACATCCAAAAGAGCTACTATGAGCTTTTACAAATGGAGTGACCTAAGATGTTTACAGTTCTTCCTGTTTTGGTAGCTCTTTTGGATAACTTTTCTGCTGCCTCTGTAGCTCCTGACTCTCAGTCATTACCCCTGAGAAACCTGATAGGTTCTACAAGGTACTAAGGACTGTAAGTTTTTGTTTAATTGTCCTTCTGTGGTTTCAGACTCATCTGACAAGCCGTTTAATCTTTTGCCCTACTCTAAGCTCCTTCCTTCTCATACGAATAGTAGAGCTATGGCAAGGCTGGGTAAAACAGTGTAAACTGCTGCCACCTTATCATTTTGTGCTATTAATTACCAAACCCACACAGCCAGGTATGTCTTAGCTCTCCTTTCTCAGGTGGCTAAGGCTGTGTCTGCTCTTCCTGATTCTGAAGGGAAAGCTTCATCTCTTTACCTGCTTGGATCCACTTCACAGGTTGCTCACCAGTCCGTAAAATGCAGTTATTATGTATGCTGCTGTTGTCTCTTCCAGAACTGCAGCCTTTGGTTCTGTAATGATGCATTATTCTTGGCTTCATCTTCAGGCTTTACATGATGATAATAAAGCCAAACTTTTGGATGCTCCCCTGGATAATAAAAAGTCTTTTTGGAACAGCTGCAGCTGACCTGTACAAGTCCCTCTAGGATAAGGGTAAGGTCATGCAGGAACTCAGGCATATTTTTGTTCCCCTATTCCCACATTTTAGAGAAGTTACCATTCTAAATCAGCCTCCCAAAGATAAGCAGGGTCTAGGTGTATTCCTCCTAAGTTCACTCAGACTCCTACTTTTCAGAAGCCTTCCTTTCAGGACAAGCCTCTCTCTATTTGACATTTTGCCTCCTCTTCCCCTCAGCCAGGTTCCCTTGTTTCTCTGCCTTTCTCTTTCTCTCCATAATTGGTGACAGATCACCTTAAACTCTTTGATGCTATCATTCATCAGGGGTATTTCATGGTATGGAAGTTCCTTGCCCCCTTTTGGGCATTCCTCAACCAGACCATCTCTCTCTCTCTCTCTTTTCCAAGAGGTTTGCAGTCCCGTTTGGATGAGGGCACCATTCCACCCACCCAGGTGGGAAGTGGTTTTTACTCCAGGATGTTTTTGCCTCCTGAAAAGGATGGGACTTGGAGACCAATTCTAGAGGTTCCTTCCTTCAGGGTGCTGTCTGTTCAGACTTTGTTTCTTCTCCTTCCTACTCAGACCTTCTTGGGCTCTCTAGATCTCAGGAATACCTACATTCATATCTTCATTCATGCTTTGTTCAGGAAAATGTTATGTTTCTTCATTTCTTCTTCACATTTTCAGTTTTCTGCTTTGCTCCTTGGCCTTTCTACTGCCCAAAGGGTATTCACTAAATACCTCACTCATATGATTACTTTTTACAGGCTTCAAAGGATAGAGATATTCCCCTATTTAGATGATCTCCTTCTCCCAGCAGTCCTCTGCAAGATCTCCACTTCACTACTTTTCTCTTACAATGTCTAGGGCTCACCATTAGTCTCAACAAGTTGGTTTGGTCATTATGGCCTCCCAAGATCATATTTTCTTGGTTGCAGAATTCAGACCATTCCTATGTTGGCGTCTCTTCATGCTCCCAAGCTTTTGTCTCTGACAAAGTCTATTCTTCCTCCTCTGTACTCTGTCACAGCCATGGCCTTTCTCAGGTTTCTGGGGTTTATGGCTTCCACCATCCCCATGCTTCCTCTTTCCAAGTTCCATATGAGGAAGCTACAATGGTACCTCAAAACAGTGTGGCTTTAACATTGCCACTCCCTTAAGTTTTTTGATCTTTTGCTTCCTTGTTGCAAACTTGAGCTCCAGTGGTGGATTCACCAGTCTTCTCGCAATCTGAGACTGCTCTTTCAGGCTCCAGGTCCCTCCTAAGAACTGTTTATGGACACCTCAGATCTGGGGTGTGGTGCTTTTTGTGGCCCTATGAACGTTAAGGGTCTCTTGTCTCCCCATCACAGGTCAGACCATATCAACAAAAATGAAATGAGGGCTCTGCTTCTGGCTCTTCAAGGTAAGTAAGGTAAGGTAAGGTAGTCTAATAAAGAAATGCATGTTAATCTAACCCAAATATCAGATTCATGCCCTTGTCATCTAAGGTCTCTCCTTCAGGTCTGCTTTATCTCTAGAAGTAACTTCCACAAACTTGCAAGTGCCTGCATGAACTGTACTTAGTTGAAAATCTATCATATGTTGCATTCTGATTCAGTGTCAAGCTTGTACATAAACAGGTGTTACATTTATATAGAGATTTGTAGACATTTGCAGGCTTTTTATTGTATCTTATAGGTCCATACTTTGTATTACTGGCTTTCTCATGCACAACATTCCAAAGTAAATTCTGTGAACACATCCAGTACTGTCAAGCATTTCTGACATTACATTGTCGGCCTCCTGAATATTAATATTCCACATTTCTGAACTCTTTCTGGTAGAACATCCTAATGCTTAAGGGACATCAGTACTATGCATCCTTCAGACATGAGTTTTCTCCTTACACTGTCTCTTATCATGATGACAGACACAGAAAATGTACAGGGCATGGTTGATTGTTATTCATTTGTTACTAGTCACAGTCTTGGCTGATGTAATCCTTCATGTTATTTTATTATTTTTTTACCATTTTAGTGCCGTTCCTCTTTATTTTTATGTTTAATCCATCCTTCCATCCATCCTCAACCCCTTCGTCAAGCTTATAAACCAAAGCCATAGAAGTGTATGATTTTAATCACACACTCAAAGCTTTATTTGTACAACACATTTCTATAGTTTCTCAAACATTTGATTAGATGTTCTCAAAATGTGTCTTTTATGTGGTTATTTCTTAATATCACATACCTTTCTATTTACAGAGCATTCTGTTTCTGATCATTGAGTCATATAGCAGCCCAGATTCACAGCTGCTCAATTTATGCCTCAGTTCAGTCTCATATGCATCAATAGCACCTTGAAATGAATGCGCTGATTTCTGGTGAAAATAAATGCTCTGCAAGGGTATATTCTTCTTTCATTCCTTCACAGAATGCATGGAATTTAACTTTCAATAATGCCAAACTGTATCTTTCTTTCTCAAGCAGAGCAAAGTTGTTAATACCGAATGGTTTACTCACCTGGGATATTGAGAAATATGATGAGTAAAGTATTCTCTGGTAAGTCACTAGTGCTCAAATCTCCAAATACAAGACTAGCAGGCTTCTGACACATTTCAATGCAGTTTAAGAGATATTACTGGCAGAACCATTGCACATTGAGCCATGATATCAAAGATAAATGTCCCAAAAATTGCTACTTGATTATATGCATATAACTCAATAATTAAAACATATATTTTCTGGGTTTTACAGGGCAAGGGGCTTGGAATGAATGAAGTTATTGAAGAGATCTTTCTGTGAAAAAGTCAAACATTGAAAATATGCACAATGAGATACTATCTACAAGATGATGGGCAGTAAAAAGCAAAGGTCAAACATATGTAGCAGGTGCGGCAACAGAAAAAGCATTACACAGATTTATTTATTTATTTTACATTTGTTGACTGGGCTAGTCTAGCTGGATATATGTCCATTTTCAGTAGAGGCCTGGAGAGAAAAGCTCCAAAGTATTAATACATAGTTTAAGAGAGTAACAATAAAAGTAGTAACAGATACAATGCTAAAAGCAAATCATGTTTTTTTTTTTTTTGAAATGTGCAGATTTCCTTTTAAGTATTCAAAAATGACATACTACGTGATGTGCATAACACAATATTCCTTAAACACATATGAAATATATTAAACCAAAAAGTATGTGATGCGCATAACATAATACTCTTTACAATATAATCTAAAAACATTAATGTATGAGAAGAAGATAAAGTGTGAAAGGAGGAGAAAGAGAGATGGGAAAGGTATAAGGAGGAAAGGGAAGGAGGAGTGAAAGGCATCAGAGATAGTATAGGTTAAATATAAGGATTTGATCATTTTAATAGAGGTACTAAAAGAGTTACTCATATGAAAGAGAGAGAGACAAAAATAAAATAAATAAAAATAAATTACACAGATGGTATCTGAAAGAGTGTAAGCAAAATAAATGATTAATTCTGCCATGTTAGCTACCATCATGGCACCACATGTACAAGCTTCCAAACTCAACTTCTGTCATCCATGAAGGAGACATTATTGGATAAGATACCAGTGAGGCGTTACAATATTTGTGTTATAAAAATAAATTTTTTGAACACTTTTATTAAATTAGCACTTAAGATACAGACAAACACACATTAACAGAAAAGAAAACAAACCACATCAACATTTTTTCATTTTGCATACATTATATATTGCATACCTTTTCAGTCTGGGAAATTCAAATCCTGTGGCCCATCTGAAAAGACTCCTTTCCTTAGTTAAAGCTATTTTCTCACCAATATTTCTGACAGAGTACTCTGTAGGGAATAAAGATCTGCCAGCTCATTACACAACCAAACATATGTTCCCACTTACAGCTTTCTTCCCCATCATACCTCCAACAGCTACATTTGTTTTATGTTTTTACAGGGGGCAAGCCCCCCCTGCTAAATAAATATACCAACTCCAAGACCACACTACAGTGAGGAAGACAGTAAATATCCCATTCTGCACTGTACAACGATCTCCATTCAAAACGTCAGAAGTTTCAAAACTTTGATCTTGTGGTCTAGCCGTTTGAAGTTCAAAGTTTTGAAACTTCAAGCTTCTGAAGGGGATCCATATATACATGGTTGGCCTTAGGCATAGGAAAACTAGGTGACCCCCTAGGGTGCTGTACAGGCCGGTCTCGTAAATAGGCTCAATTTGCATTTATTTATTTAATTTTAATTAATTTACTTTTCCCATTATGTGTTTGAAGGGCACCGGAACCATAGTGTGAGGGGGAGCGACCAGTGGCATAGCTAAGTGGGGGGGGGCAAGAGGGGAGGTCCGTCCTGGGTGGGACATTTATTCACTGTTTTAAATGGTCCCATAGCATCACGTCCTGTTCGCATCATGTCTGTGTGTGTATTGCCACACAGATGTCTTGCTCTGTGCGTGCATTGTCACACAGACGTCTTGTTCCGCCCGCACAATTTTAAAACAGTACACCCTGCCGAGATGTAATTGCTTTGCTGGTTCATTTTCAAGTGAGGTGCTGCCATTTTGTTGTCTTTATTTTCAAGTAAGGGGTGTGTTGTGCTAAAGAGATGGAATTGCTCTGCTTTTTGTTATTGCTGCCAGGTGTGTGTGTAATTCCCTAGTTAAGTATACTTGGTGGATAGTTACTCAGGCTCAAACCTTGTACCTTAGTACAAGAAACAAGAGCCTGAATTCTCTATGCATACCACCACTTGTGATGAAAGGAGTTGAGTCCATAGTTCTCAACTGTCCAGATTTTCACAGAATGTCTGGAATGTTTGGCTCATACTTTTGGTCTGCTCCTCTTAAAATTTGTGGTTTTCTGGCAAATCAGTGAGAACTGAATTCACTAAATAATGATAGCCATTTCAGTTTCACTCTTCCTATCTTTCAGGAAATGCATGGTAACACAAAGCATTTTATTCTAGCAACTTTCTTAGATTATACAAGCAATGTTTAAAATGTGTCCCTGGTTTTGGGCCTTTGTCCCCCTCCCCAATGCATTTTGGCTTTTTCCAGATTTCTTGTGCTGCAAAGCTGAGAGATATAGTTGAGTGTCAAGTGGATTTTACAAGGAGCTGAGTGCTTCAGGTGAAGAGAAGTTTAGTGCTGCTTATGCCAAGTCTGTTTGCATTATTAGTAGAACAACAGGTAGTTTGCTTGCTTTTGATGCAGAAGGCTGTGGGTTCTACTCCCACAGTATATAGATAGATTGCTGATACTGTACTGTGTTGTACTTTAAAGGGGTGGATGCTGCAGTCCTGAAAATGTCCTCCTTTGGAGGAGATACCTAGTAATTATGAACCTGTTATCAGTTTGCCATCCATTCCCTGTTGCAATATTACTAGCATATCATTTTTTTTAATGTAACATAGGCAGTTAATTCTTCAAGGGCAACAGGCACTTTGTAGATGAAACAATGAAGTATAAAGTTGTTTGCTAGCAGCAACCTCTTCATTAGTTATACATCTCTTTAATGTGGAATTATTTAGATGGCTTTTATTATCGGTGGATTGTAATGACAGAAATTTGAGTAGACTTTTATGATGGAAATCTTTTGAATTTGGTAGTTTTGTCATTATTGATTCATACATTTTGTTTCATTGTTTATTAAAAGAATGTTTAAAACTACATATTTAAAACATATTCTAACAAATGGTTTTGTATTATACAAGGAATATAATTTAATACAATTAGGAAGGTGAATCAAAGAATAAATACATGTATGCATGGCCCTAAAAATGTGTGCAATGAGCTTATAGTTTGAAAACAGCCCAAAGGTAAACTTAATCCTTCAGTGGCCAGATGCATTTTCTATGAATGTGGGTTTTCATGTTGTTTCAATGAATGTGAGTTTCAAGGGCAGAGAAGTTTATTAATCATGCTAAATCTATTTTCATTGTGAAACTGTATTGTTTGTTTAGCAAATGGCTGTTTGTGCTATTTTTATTTCAATATCTGTAATTATTGTAGAAGCAAATTAGAGAACAGTATGCACACTGATAGATTTGAACAATGTGTATGGTAACTGGTGATAAATAGCCAAATAATGGAACACTGGAATGGCTGAGGAGGGGGCTGCTGCTTGGGGGGTAGGGGGTTGCTCTGAGGGGATGCAGTCTATTACCCTGCCTAAGGTCCTATTTGACCATGATCTAGCTCTGCTATTTAAAGTAGAAAATATGTACGCAAAGGTAGTTGCAGTTTAACTACATTGCAAGGTACCTTTTTTCTTCCTATGCATTTAAATAATTTAAGGAAATGACGAGTGGTTTTCTTGGGGAGTGACCTACCTGTGGGTGTGGCTGAAATAGGGGTGGTTCATGAGTATGATGTGAGTAGGGCTTAAGGGACACCGGAGCACACTACTTTGCCTAGGGTGCCATTTCGGTTAAGGCCAGCCCTGCGCATATATATATATATATATATATATATATATATATATATATATATATATCAGTTGATCGAGTTTTCAGAAACTCAAACTCCATATGGTCGAGACCATATGATCTAGTTTTTGAAAATTCAAAGCTTTTGAATGGAGATTGTGGCACAGTGAGGATCAGGAAATTTACCCTTTCCCTCATTGTAGTGCGATCTCGGAGTAGGTATATATTATTTGCAGGGGTTGCGCAGTGGGGCTTGGCCCCCTGCAAAAACGTACCCCCTCCACTACTCTTGTCTATTCTTTTATCCACGCACAGGTCATGTAGGCACTTGCCTGATTCTTGGAAGTTAAGAAGCTAAAGCAGACCTGAGGGAATGACCTTAGATGACAAGGGTATTAATCTGATATTTGGATTTGATTAACATACATTTATTATCTTAGAAAGCAAGCAGTCTTGCTTTGTTGCATAATAAGAAAGAGAGAAGCAATTCTTGTGTGTGGTAATACTTGCAATTGAATATAAAAGCATATACAAATTATTGAGTATTATGCAAAACCCTGTTCTTAAAATAAAATTTATTATCACACCTTTATAAGAGCTTTGTAATATGTGGACATCTAGCCTAGGCTATGAAAAGGACAACGAATATTTACACTCTCACTACCATTCCCATCTTGTTTGTTCACTTAGGAACTGGAAGAAGGTGAAAATATAATAGGACAATGGCCCTAGATTATACTCTTTGTAGCTTTCATTAAAACATAACAAAACTTATGAAGGGCAGGACAATATTTTGAAGTAAAAGTTAGGGACAGTTAAGAGCTGTTTTTCTGATTGCAACACATTTGTCATAATGCTAACATTCTACATTTTAGTAACTGTTGCAAACCACTGTTAAATGGTTAGGTATAGTTGTAAAGGTCTTCTCCTCATAGACACAAGGCATAAGGTTTGATTCTGATCTTGGGTTATTAAGCTAGGATTAAAATGGTCCATCAGGGCAGTTAGCCTAGTATTCACCTATGAACCTAAGAAAAAAATACAGCAGAGCAACAATGTTTACTGTGATGTCATCAGAACCTTTTCCTTTGAAGAATTCTACATCATCATCTTGAGCGTGAATAGCTTAAGGCTGATGAAGCGAATTTAATAATAATATTAAAACAAAAAGTTCAAACCTAAAAATACTGGTTATTCCCAAGAAACTAACAAGCATTTTCTTCCATTAAAGAAAGCAGCAGCATATTTTGAGTAGTGGATCACAGTACAGATGTAGTTACACTCCACTTGACTCATCTTTTGAGAGCTTTTCTGGAAACTGCCTTTTAGCCTGTTACTAATTAATATGCTTCTGGAGATTAACACTGCCTTGAATTTTATTATTTCTTACTTGTATGGTAAAGTGCCTAGAAGACGTGTAGATCTGTTTGGAGAAGAATTAAAGAGGTTGTTAATACAAAAATATGAGGGCCATTGGTATTCAGACCGTCCTCTGAAAGGATCTGGGTATCGAAGTATCTACATTGGTGAAACAGTTGATCCAATTGTTCAGCTGGCTGTTAAAAGAACGGGATTGAACATTACTGATGTAACACGCAATGTCCCACATGAATTGTGTGTGTGGATAGATCCATTTGAGATTTCCTACCGAATAGGAGACAATGGACCTATTACAGACATATATTTGCAACATTAAGAAAGCTACTCTGGCTAGAGAAATCAACAGCAACCTTAATCCAGACATTCCAGTCACTATCACCACTGTGCATTGATCGATCTCAAGGACCTGCATTCATACCTGGATCCACTCAGTTTCCTATATTTACCACTTTCACCATAATTGCTAGCACATCTGGTTTCACCGAGATGAGAAAAAAGGTGACCAGAACATAACTGAATATCATGAGTACAAGATGGCAGAAGTGCTCTTCCAGTCCGAGAACTCTCCGAACTTCACAGGAAGCTGCCAGCATTTCCTGTGTCAACTACTGACAAGAAGCTTGTGAAGAGTGGTTTCCCGGGACTGTTCAATGAAAGAGAGAAACAAAATTCACTTCTTCCTGTCCACTTCAGCAGCTCATTTTCCATAGTGTCCATTAATGGCAGCAGCAGCCTGTTTGAGGAGAAACACGTTATTCACTTTGCATTCCAGCCAGCCATTTCAGACTGATGTGTAGACAACATGACAGCATTCACAAATCGTTTTATCTACTCGAGCGTTTGGGTAGGGAGCAAGCAGATTATCATGTTACTGTAGAATACTTGTGAAGAACTTTCTTTATTGGGGAAATGAGACTGTCAACTGCTTAATTTCTTTTATGTATTTATTTTATGTTAATATGGAAGAAAACAATCTGAAACCAATGTGATTAAAATCAAAGCTTGTTTTATTTCTGAGCATAAACTGATGAATGTTGCCTTACAACTAAATAAAATTCATTACAAAATAGTTTCTGCAGTACTTATCTCTCTCTCTGCCATTTATTTAGTGTACATTTCTTGACATTACTTTCACCTTTGCATTTGAATTATGTATTTAGAGGCAAATGAAGATACATTACCCTCTTCCATGACTTGTGCCTGTTACAGTTGTCAAGTTCTTGCACAGTTAATGTGCATTCTAAGTATCAGACAAGTTCCTGTGTGCAGACAGTGAGTGATGGACCTTTGCACGTATATCACCTTTATAAAATAAGGGTCTGTGAAAGTGAAGCTTCACATACTCAACGTAGCAAAATTACACCCTGCTGTTAACCAGTATCGCAGTTAAATTGTATCTCAGACTTGTGCATTAAGCTGTGATAATACAAAACAACGTACTATACGAAGGACACTTTCCATACAAACACAGCTCTGACATCATGTCACTGAAGGTGCTGCATCACATTTATGTTACATTTATGTTTTTTTGTAGTTATTTTTATGTTACTGACTTTTCTTGGAGTCCATAAATAAGTAGTTGTGTAATACATTTTTGGGGAATTAATAGAGAATTTTCCAGCTGGTAATGGCTTCCATCATATTATAAACTAAACCAGGATACACTGTAATTACTCTGGGTGATATTAAACATAAAATAGATTATCAGCTTATACTTCTGGTGAATAAGATAACATTTTTAATGTCATATCTATGTTCTAAACACTAATCATAAGATAGAGCCAAAATAAATAAAAATAATGATTTATATTGCAGCAGCTAATGACATGTGGCCATATTCTTCTCTTCTTTTATTTTTACATATAATTTTGCCACTGTGTAGTTTGGATGGACTATGACTAACACTGCCCTACATGTGGGGGGCTTTTGGTATTATTTTCTACCCATTCCCAAATTTGGATACATGGCATCATGTGTTTTATTTTTTGCACCTCCTTCTATGTACGTCTTTCAGCATTTCTCTCTCTCACCTTCTATTACCTGTGATTCCCTCCTAGTTTTCACCAGGTAGATGCCTAAAGAAACAGGAATCCTGGCGTACTGCTTGACAGTCTCCTCATCTTTCCAGTCCAGTCATCTGATAGTGTGGTTCCTAGACAAAACTGAGTCACTGGCACTGTAGACAAGGACATAATATATACTTTTTGTAAAGTGCAGTCAGAAATGACCTCTAATGAACAGAGAGGGACAAGGTGATTTTACATCAAAAGCTGAACGACTTGGAATATTGGCAGTCACATGACATGGATCCCTCTATATTAATCTCTTATCTTAAAATAACATACATCAAATTCTGCAACCCCATTTCTTTAAAATAATATTATTAATAAATAATATAAAGTAGAATATCAGTTTTATTTACACTGATTCTAAAATCCAATACTATGGCTATTCTAGTCAATTGTGTACATAAAACAGATTTTAAAATTGCAAGAAACACTTCACATTGGATACAAAGTATTGTTCTGGACTTAACAAATCATTCTTTGTTCTCTGGTTAATCACATCTCTTTTACAATATCTATAGTCTGAGTAGCACAGATATTTTTAAAAAACCTTACTGTATCTTGAATAGTACTGTACTGAGGATTATAGTCATTGTTCTCACTCATTTAACATCTTTTTAGCAGCAGCAGCATCCTGAGAATCACCATTCCTTTGCATTGGAAGTAAAACATCAGGTTTATTTGAATCTGTCTGAGTCTGCATTTCTGAAATGACATTCAGATTCTTCTTCAGAAAAGGTGGAAGATCCAGTAGTTATCTGAATTGCTCTGTTTCCTTCTGAAAACTAACTTGAGATAAATGTAATTTCACTCTGAACCTTTTGTAAATGTCTGTGATTCGTTTTGTAGATCTGAACATCTCAAAAACATGATTTAGTCCGGCAGCTTTACAAATGACAGCAGATTATTTCCTGCACATTTGACAACTTTTGTGCAGTCACTGGAATGTTTATCTTTGTCCTGCTTCCATCTTTTATAACAGGTTCAGTTATTTGTGCATCCACTGTAGTAGAAATTACGTCCTTGATGTTAAAGACAGCACTATGGTCCTCTAGCAGAAGAAATAATAAGTGCTGTGAAACGTATGCTTCAATCTCCTTCCTATTAGCATCTGACATGATAATAA